>NW_017670266.1:1156486-1347020 GCF_001879085.1 Nicotiana attenuata | reverse complement strand
ATGGTAACATGCGTCGTGCCGCGGTGTTAAATCAGGTGCTTCTTGGGTGGCAACCCATGTGTTTTTCTTCTTAGTTTAGGTTTTTTTTTAAACTAACTGGTTGTGAAGGTTGTGTAGGAATTGTTTGTGCAGTGCAGGACTTTGGATGGAAAAATGGTCCAAGTGTGGGAAATTTCACGGACCGTGCCTCAAATTTCACGGTCCGCGTTAGCAATACGCGGGGGCACTTTTTGTTCGTGGACGCGTACTTGAAGAGCTCAAAATATCAGCTCTCTGAAGTTGAGTTCGCGTCCGCGTTCAAAGTTTGGTAGTCCCCGGTGAATTCCGCGGCCGCGAACAATATTTCGCGGACCGCGGTCAGATGCTTAAAGCTATTCTTCATCAGGTAAAAGAACGCGGACCGCCGTAGAATTTCACGGCCGTAAGTTTGTGGGGTCCGCATCTGCTAAGTATAAATAAGGGGTTCCGAAACCTTTTACATTTTTCGAACCTTAAATTCCCACTGAACTATAACACCGTTCACCTTCATATGTTTGGATCTCAATCCCATTTCACTAATCAAGAGTTCAATTTCCTCTTAGTTTCACAACTGGTATGCTCAAATCATTGCATTGCTTTTAGATTTTGCTCTTGTTTTCTCTTAGTTTTAATTTTTTCCTTTTTAGTTAGGGTTTGAATACATGGCATAATCTCAAAATTGATGCCAAATTTCATGTGGGTAATTTTTACATGACTAATGGGGGATAGGGTTATTAAATATGCTTGTAATTGCACAAATTTTTGCACTTAGTGAAAACCCAAGGTTACAAATGTTCGTCAGTGCCAGTTTTGTTTGAATCTCGCGGTCCGCGGTCCCCAATTTGTGGGAATTGAGTGTGGATGTATGTTCGCGGACGCGGTGGCTTTTCCATGGTCCACGTTTGAATTTACGCGGTCGCGTCCCAAATTTCGCGGTTCGCACTCTTGAGCTTCAGAGAAGTCTGATAACAGCTTTCCCGGCCGCGTCTACTTTTTTGCGGTCCGCGTTTGATCATTCGTGGTTGCGTCTACTTCTTTGCGGTCCGTGGTGATCAAGGATCAGAGAGTTAGTAGTCTAATCCTAACCTCTTCGCGGCCGCGGTTACTTTTCTGCAGTCCGCGATTGGCAGTTCGCGGACACATTCACTTTTTCGTGGTCCGCGGTGCCTGGTTCTGAGAAGCAGTTTCTGCATTCCAATTGCACTATTTTAACATATGTTTGAAGCTTTGTCTGAATGTTTTTCATTGCTTGTTTGTTGCATACAATGGTCCGATCCTGAGGTAGACGCGATACATCTAAAGGGAGGGCAGAACCCTCCCGAGGCAGGGGTAAAGGAAAGACCAAGATACCCCTAGCAATCCAAAAATCAATTGGGAAGATGAGAGCTGCCATCAAAGCTGCAGATAGAGCAACGGATCACTCAAATACTAGTGAGTATGTCCATTCCCGGGAAGTTTCGGAAGGAGACTCTGTTCCAACTCATAACCCCACACAGTTCCCGGGGAAATACCAGTTAAGAGATGAACCTACCTCATCTTCTGAGTCGTCTGATGGCTCAGAGGAAGGTAATAAGGCTTTGGCACCATCTTCCCCACCTGCTACAACTTCGGCTGCACCAGCTGCACCTATTTCGGTGGATGATGATGATGAGGTTCCGGATGACGGGAGAGGGGGTGACACCCATATTGGGGGGTTGGCCAGATCCATAAAAGTCGTGGTGTGGGCTGAGAGATTTGTCAGTTATTAGCCTATCAAAAGTTCCGAGAATGGTGGCCCCAAAGGTCACTCACCATTGAGAGACAATTCATAGAGAGGGACATCCTTCCCCACAATCCAAATATGAAAAGGCAGTTCGAGGAGAGAATAGGGTGGAAGTTCTTCACCAGCAAAGTTCCGGATTCCAATGAATATCTTGTCAAGGAATTCTATGCAAACGTTGCACACATCAAAAAGGGCACCACAGTGACAAAGGTCTAGAACTTGAAAATTCGGTTTGATGGACACACGTTGAATGAGTATGCTGGTTTTGAGGATGTGGAAGCAATGCCATACATGGAGAAACTGGCACTTGATGAACCAGCCCGTCCATGGTTGGCAGAGATATTAGCTCTAGGGACGACACTGGCATGGCTCACATCTGGAGTCCCAATAGCCAGGAACACCCTCAGCTTTGAAGCCAAGGAGTGGTCCACCTTTGTGTGCAGCTAGCTGGATCCGTGTCAGCATGACAATGTCCTCCCACTCACCCGGTGTATCTTGATAGCCTCCATCATGGTGGGGTATCCTATCAATGTTGGGAACCTTATGTACTATCACATCACGAAGGCAATATGAAAGGAAGAAAGGTGTTATCCCTATCCCAACTTCCTCACCATGTACTTTGAGGATCAAGGAGTTGAGAAGAAGATCTATGACACTAAGACAAAGCCAAAGAAGTCCTTTTCCTAGTACAGCGCCAAAGGACCGGACAACCCTAAAGCAAAGTGTAAAGCCGCTATCTCCATTGGCCAGTCTGAAGAGCCAAGGGTAGTAGCCGCCGGGTCAGAGCCTTCCACAGTAGATCTTCATCTGCCATACCCCCTCCATCATCTGGGCCATACATCACCATGCCATTGTCTGTGCCATCTTCTACCACTTACCCTTATACTGCACTGTGGGTTTTTCAGACTTTATCCAGCATCAACAACTGGATGCAAGCAGCTACATCAAAGATGTCTGTCTTATCCAGCAGTAGCAGCACAGTTAGCCCCAGCACAGCCACAGGTGCCTTCATCAGTGAATGAGTAATTGAAGGAGCTTCTGGACAACTACAAGAAGCTCATAGACAACTAGAAGAGGATCATGGACACATTGGATATTCATGGAAGGGCTATAGGATCTGGGCAAGCAAGTCAAGAAAATGAAGAAGACTCGTGCTTCAAAGGAATCAGTGGAGCAGCTTAGGAAGGATGTAGAGAGGTTCACATCTGCTGGTGATATTCCACTGGATTTGCTTATGGAGGAGCAAGTCCCAGCAGCACATGTAGCAGATCAGCAGGCACCAACAGCTGGCCAGTCTAAGGAGCCAGCTGTAGCTACGCATAGCACTGCGGAGTTGATCCAGATGCTCCGCAACCCCGTGGTCCCCCAGTCAGATTTGGAGATCCAGTTAGAGGACCCGGAGGGAGCTGCTGATCCTATGCAGTCTGTGGACCCCACTCATGTGCCGGACCCGATGCAGACCACATAGGGAGTTTTCTTTACTCTCTAACCCTTTCCCTGATCTTATTTGATATTAGCATTGAGGACAATGCTATTTTTTATTTGGGGGGGGGGGTCTATTTTGATTTGGTGAAATTTGGATAACTTTGGTATGTCATAACTATGACACTATTTTTCTCTATCTTTACTTCTCTTTATTTTATTTTTGGTATGTACATATTTGTTACTTTCACATTTTGTATGTATATATTTTTACCTTTTGATGTATATATTCATTTTCATTTATGTAAATATTTGCTTTACTTCAATTTTTTATATATTCAGTTGATTCACGTAATTTACTTCATAGCTTCTTATTTCCCCCAGTAGTTCCTTGTTAAGTTGTTAGCTTCTTTTTACATTTTATGTGGACAATAAGCCTTTGGTTTTCTTAATGCCACGGTTCTTTCCAAAGGTGGATGTTGTGTGAACCTGGTGGCTCTTCCCGATGATGGATGGCGTGACAACCTTCTTAAGGGATTGAGTCCGTTTTCTTTATATTTTTGTGTAAATAGTAGTAATGAATAAAAGTGTCTCAGGCAAGCTTCACTTGGGCCTAACACATTTACCTTCGACCATATGGTTAGAAACAAGTTGATTTGCAAAGAATAGTTCTAGTTGTGACCTTTAGACTCTTGTGTTGGCTAAACAATCATCGAGTGGATTCTAGGAGCCATTTGTGATGCTCAATCTTAGCTAGGGTTGTTGTGGGCCCTCGACTCTGTCCTCTTTAACAATCCAACAGCTTGTGAGGTATTGAATTGCAAGTCCAAGTCCCATGCCAATAAGTCTAGTACTTGCCCTGAATGTTTGTCTAGGCGAAATCCTAAGTGTAGCTCGACTTGAGAAATGATTATAGGCTCTTCTTGATCCAATTTGAAACTTGAAAGCATCCATATTCTACCAAATATGATAAACCTAGTCAACCCCGTTGAGCCGAAGCCCTTTTTATTTCAATAACCACGATACATACCTTTATCCGTTCTATAATGACCCTCTCTTGGCACCTGATCTTTCCTTAGCATTCATAATTGGAAAAAGCATAAGTTTGGGGGAGAGACGAGGAATGCGAAAGTGATAAAAGGTACAAAATGAAGAAAAGGAAAGGCAAAAAGAAAAGAAAGAAAAGCCAAAAAGAAGTATGTCAAAAAGAAAGTGAATAAAATGGAAAGGTGAAGGGATTCAAAGAAAGCAATGTGAAAGGCATGGAAGGATTAGTAAAGGAGAAAAAATGATCGTCATGAGTAAGAAAGAGTGACAGTGTGTCTCTCTAGTTCCCCTAAGGAAGAAGAAAATGACTCAAAGAGTCAAGAAAGTGTGAGCCGATTTGAGAAAATGGAGTGCTTAAGGAAAGATGAAACCATCATATACCAATAAGTCCTACCTTGAAACAAAAGCCTTCATTACATTCCCGTAACAACCCTATATGATTTCGAGTTTAGTGAGCTTACATTAGTGGTGACTTACATAAGGGGAAAGCTTATAGTACTTAGAGCCGGACTTGTGACATTCCCTTGTGAGAGATGAGTGTACTTCTTCACAATCCTTGTTTTGAGTGCTACAATCTAAAGTGAGATTTGCTTATGGAGAGTAGAGGAGGAAGAGTTTGGGTTCCACAATGACTAGTAGAGCGAGCTTCCTTGGTGAGTTAAGTCAACTCTTGATGCTCTTGTGTCGCACTAAAACTATAGTACTCAAAAGGTGGTGTGTTGTTGATAATTCATTTGTGTTAAGGGTAATTGTTAGTCCCAATTGATGTATGTTTGATTCGCATTAGGGCAACTCAAATTTCCTTCTGTTTTGTTGAAGTGGGGTTGGGAATTAACTTATTTTCTTGAGGACAAGCAAACACTTAAGTTTGGGGGAGTTGATAAATGGGGATTTTAACCATTATTTGCTCTCTTTTTACTTGCGTTTTGGACTTAAAATGCGTAAATATATGTCACGACCCAAAATCCCTCCGAAGGAGTCGTGATGGCACCTAGTCTCTAAACTAGGTAAGCTAGCATTTACTGAAATAACATTAGCTTTTACTGACTTCAAATTAAATAACTCTCAATAAATCACAATTCCCCAGAACCGGTGGTACAAGTCAATAAGCCTTTATAAGAGTAGTTATGTAAAATAAATACAATAATGTTCCAGAACGAGAAGGAATCAATGGAACGCAAATACAAACGAAGGTGACTCCGAGGCCTGCGAACGCAGCAACAGGTTACCGTGAGTCTCCACCGCGATCATCCGCACAGCTACTAACGATCAATACCTGGATCTGTACACAAAAATGTACAGAAGTGTAGTATGAGCACACCACGGCGGTGCCCAGTAAGTATCAAGAGTAACCTAGGTGGAGTAGTGACGAGGAACAGTCAAGACACCTACTGGTCAAATGAAATGAACAAGATATGATAGTAAAATATCGAGATAAAGATAATGAGATAATATCAACAACGGAGAGGAATCAAAATACAAACAGTAGGAACAATAAAGGTAGAACACGGTAGTAACGAACTGATACCAAGTAAATCAGATAACCAAGTAAATCAACACTGACATAACAGGAATAGAGACAAGTAAGAATGTATTCAAATAAAGAAGGCAATACCAACTCAATCAATCACATCATGTCTAATACACAATCCCGACCATCTCAATCCTCGGTTTCTCATATCATAATTCCAACTTTCGAACCTTCAGCACACATGGCATCTTGTGCCCCCATAATTTCCATCTCACTTTTAACAACAAAATCCACATGCTATACAATACATAATGTCCGTACAAATGCACTCAAGATGTTCAAGAAGTCTCATTTACCTAATATAAGTAAATTACAATTTCTAAACTAATTAGGAAAGCCAGCGAGAAAAGATGAAGTTGTTTCTTTTGAAATCATTTGAGTAAAGAAGGTAACCCTTTAAATTAAAATACAACATCGAATGGATTATTACCTTTAACATGGGAGTTAATAACTTAAAGCTTAGTAGAAATTTTTTAAGTAATATACAACCTCAGGCGGTTAAAGGGGATATAATTGAGAAACTAATTCAATTAAAGATGTAACAATTATTGAAGTTTGAAGTATTGGAATGTATATATATAAGTACGGCGAGGTATTGAAAACACTGTAGGTTCCAACATAAAGGATCACAGCAATAAAGGAATTTAAACAGTTAAAGCACTTGAATTGATAACAACAAATAAACACAGCAACAGAAAGTGCACGGCATCACCCTTCGTGCTTTTACTCTCGTTCTCACCATAAGAATCAATATTCACTTTTATTCTTTCTTGTTGCGGCGTGAAACCCGATCCCAAATCATATAATACCGTTGCGGCGTGCAACCTGATCCCATTTCACCTAATACCGTTGCGGCGTGCAACCCGATCCCATTTCACATGATACCATTGCAGCGTGCAACCCGATCCCATTTCACATAATACCGTTGCGGCGTGCAACCCGATCCCAATACCGTTGCGGCGTGCAACCCGATCCCATTTCACATAATATCGTTGCGGCATGCAACCCGATCCCATTTCATATAATACCGTTGCGACGTGCAACCCGATCCCATTTCGCATAATACCGTTGCGGCGTGCAACCTGATACCATTTCATATAATACCGTTGCGGCGTACAACCCGATCCCATTTCACATAATACTGTTGCGGCGTGCAACCCGATCCCATTTCACATAATACCGTTGCGGCGTGCAACCCGATCCCATTTCACATAATACCGTTACGGCGTGCAACCCGATCCCATTTCATAGAATACCATTGTGGCGTGCAACCCGATCCCCAAATATAATTCAACATCAAGCATAAAAGAATCCCAGCAAGGGAACAAGAGTATAACAACAACATCCCGGCAAGGGAAACAATATCGTAAACAATAACATTCCGGCAAGGGAATCAACAAATACATCATCAGGGTCACGGAAAAGAAACCAAGAAGCACGATAACCTCAACAAAACAACAAGACATAATAAGCACGTGATACTACACTGGTAACCACAACAATTGGACATGTAACATATTTGCACGAAGTCATAGAAGAACTCACAATCAAGAAGTATCCAAAACAATAAGGGAGGCAATCACTTCAATTAAGGCAATTAAGGGTCACTGTAACACGTAGGAATTAGAGGAAAGTTAACAACATCATATGAAGCATATAGAGGCAATTCAAGCAATTATTAAACCCAATCATAACAGGATACTTTCCACATAATGGACATAAGGACCTAAGAACCCTAGAGTCAAATTTCCCACAAATAAATCCGAGCACACACTCGTCGCCTCGCATGCACGGACTACAATTAGCATAGAAGACTCAAATCCTAAGGGGAAGCCCCCCACACA
This sequence comes from Nicotiana attenuata, assembly GCF_001879085.1. Taxonomy (NCBI): domain Eukaryota; kingdom Viridiplantae; phylum Streptophyta; class Magnoliopsida; order Solanales; family Solanaceae; genus Nicotiana; species Nicotiana attenuata. The sequence goes on along the minus strand of NW_017670266.1, from coordinate 1,339,396 downwards.
AGGTTAGGCAAGATACTTACCTCAATCCGGCCAATTCAATACTCAATTTAGCTTTTCCTTTACCAATTCAACAATGCTCGGCTCAATCTACCCAAAAACGACTTGAATACATCAAACAATGTAAGAGAAAATAATTTCAATTAACAAAACCATGATTCTTATACAATTTGCAAAAAGTCAACAAAAGTCAACTCCCCGGGCCCGCACCTCGGAACCCAAAAAAATTTACAAATCGAACATCCATTCCGCTACGAGTTCACCCATACAAAAATTATCTCATTCTGATACCATTTGGTCATTCAAATCATCATTTCACATTTTTGAAAGATTTCACAATTTTCCCCAAATTTTCCTTTAGATTCTCATGAATTTGATGTTAAATCTAAGATATAATCACAAAATATAGTTGAAAATTAATTAGAGACACTTATTCAATGATTTGGAGAAGTTTGGGTCTTTGGGAAATCGTCCATGGAGGTTTAGGGTTTGAGAAAATTGAAAAATGGGTGAAAATCTCGTCAAAAACTTCACTTAACATGCCTCAGATGTCGCATTTGCGACCCAAGGTTCGCAATTGCGAACCCTCGCAAATTGCGAACAAAGCAGGGCTGGCAGAAGTCGCATTTGCAATAAAAAGTTCGCATTTGCGAACAGGGCATCGCAAATGCGATGAAAAAGTTCGCATTTGCGAACACACCAGAAACCAGCAATTTTTTCCGACACGAAAATGAGCATAACTTCCTCATACGATGTCCAAATTCGATGATTCTTTTTCCTATGGCTCCGTAATTTCGATACGGATCTAATGGTTCAAACAAAACTGAATTTGGATCTCATTTTCTCAATGTGTTATTATTTTTGCTTGAAGAAACGACGATGAAGCATCCAAAAACAAGCGCAACATAGCCTAAACCTATCCGAAACTCACCCAAGCCCTCAGGGCTCCAAACCAAACATGCAGGAAAGTCTAATAACATCATACTGACTTGCTCGTGCGATCAGATCATCAAAATAACATCAGAAACTACGAATTTAACCTCAAAACTCATGATTTTCTCAAGGACACTCAAATTTTCTAATTTTTTTCAACCGGACGTCCAAATCACGTCAAATCAATTTCGGTTCTCACCAAATTTTATAGATAGGACATAAATATCATAACAACCTTGTACCTAGCTCCGGAACCAAAATACGGGCTCGATACCAACGAGTTCAAACATTAATTAATTTCTTTATTTCCTTTAAAAACCAGCACAACAATTTTCTTCAAAAATTATTTTCTAAGGCTAGGGACCTCGGAATTCAATTTCGGGCATACGCCCAAGTCCCATATTTTACCGCGGACCTCCCGGGATCGTCGGAACACAGATCCGGGTCCATTTACCAAAAATGTTGACCAAAGTCAACTAAAAACCAAATTTTAACTCTAGAAATTATTATATTTTTCATATTTTCACATAAATGCTTTCCGGTTTCACGCCCGGACTGCGCACGCAAGTCGATAGACATAATATGAAGCTGCTCATGACCTCGAACTGTCGAACCGAACGCAATTGCTCAAAACGACCAGTTGGGTCTTTACAAGGTATCGCCGAAAACTTACATAATATGCTTGCTTGTAGGGATTGTTCACAATGAGCCAAAGTGGCCATGATCAACTCATAAAGGAGTCAAAACATGAACAAAGACCAAGACTGGGCCAAGACTGTAGAACACAGACCGCGACAGAAAAGTGCGGCCGTGAAAATGTCACCGCAAATGCGGTCATGAATTCACAGAGAGCGAAAGGGAGAATCAGAGAGGTGGTTTTTAGGTACAGACATGGACGCGTACCACGCTAAAAATTGGCAGCCGTGAAAATACCACCGCGACCTCGATTGGTATTTCGCTGACCGCGTTTGCTAAAGTTTAGAGAGCTCACTAAAAAGGAAAAAATATTAAGCGCGGACCGCATCAAAATTACGCGGCCGCGGAAGGCTCTCACGCGGATGCGGTGAAAATTACGCGCTCCGCGAAACAAGTTCCAGCCCAGTCTCAGATGTAAAGAAACGCGGACCGCGCTCAATATTACGCGGTCGCGAAAGCTAGAGTGCGGCCGCGGTCAGAATTATGCGGCCGCGAAACCTCCGCAGGGACATTTTTGTCCGAAAATTTCAGCCTAGTATAAATAGATCTTTTTTATATTTTTAGGATATGTTATGTTCTGCTGAGTTAGTGAGACGGCTAGTTTTTCCTATTTGGGCAATTTTGTACAAGATTTACCTTATAACTTTAGATTTTCATCTTTTACTTTAGCATTATGGATTTTATCTTCTCTTTATCTTTGATTTCTGCTATTTTCATGAGTAGCTAAACCCATAGCTAGGGTTGTGACCAAAACCTAGTGTGGATATTTAATGGGTCTTGAATTTTAGAGCTTGAATGTGTATGGGTTAGTAGTATTTAGCCTAGTTCTTGCTAGAACTAAGGAATTGGTAGTTGCAAACACTGATTCATGTCTTTATGACTTAGTCTCTACTTGAGAAAGTGGGACTAAGTCTAGAAAATTAGGCTAACAAGGAATTGGGGTGAACTCAAGAAATTGATAGCCCCAATTAAAGGGTTAAACCTAGAGATAGTAATACCCGACTTGAGCTAAAGTCACTTGAATTGCATGAATACCCATTTGGAATTGAGAAAGCCAAATTGGGCAAAATCACTCAAACTACCGAGCGGTATAGAGTGAGTACCCGAGTGTGGTAGCTATATTACAACCCCAATTTATCACATGATTGCCCTAGATTCTTGCTACTCGTTAGATATCCACCTAGGTGGAAGTCACTACCCTAGTCCCTTTAAATCTTTGAAAACAACGTAAAAAATATTGTACTTAGTTTCAAATACTGCATAGAATAGAAGTAGAAGTTGAAAACAACCAACCATTTGTGGAAGTGCAATTAAGAGCAAAACCTGTATCTCTACTCAGATATAAACCTAACTCCAAACTAATTAACTCCCTATGGATTCGATCCCGACCTTTGTTGGGTAAAAATGCATCGACCATCCTTGCTACTCTACAGTAGTGCAGGTTTGGAACTAATCAAGTAGAATCCACTGAACCATCTAGAACCTCGAGTCTTCTTGGTCTCCTTAGCCACCCTCTCCTCACCCCGATTACGCTCTAATATCCTAGCAAATCTCCACCACCTGCTAAAATGTAGTATCCGTCTGCAACTCTTAAGCCATGCAGAATCTAAGATCATAACTGAGCCCCTCAATGAATCTACAGACGCGCTCTCTAACTGTAGGAACCAAAGTAGGTGCATGAGGGGATAACTCACTGAACTTGATGGCATACTCTGACACCGTCATGGTTCCCTGACGCAGCTGCTCAAACTCTGTGTTCCACGCATCCGGAGGGTATGGGGGACAAACTCCCTTAAAAATATCTCTGAAAACTGAGTCCAAGTGGGTGGTGCTGCATCGGCTGGTCTACCGTCCTCATAAACCTGCCACCACTAATACATTGCTCCCGACAACTGAAATGTAGGACAGTCAGATGTCTCTATAATAGCATCCCTATATGAACTCTATTCACTATAAAAGCCAAGTTTTTCTTAGAACCAATTTGTATGTTATATTTTACCTCTCTATAACAACTTTTTACCTATAACAGCAACAACCATATTTATAGCAGAACGCTCTTTATAAAATTACCCCTCTATAACAACCATATAGAATCTTTAATTCAGGAAATTATTAAATAGTTATTCCTAAACAGTAAAAAATTAATTAAATGATTAATTATAAATAGTAAAAAATTAATTAAATTACTATTCCTAAATAATGAAAAATTAATTGAATAATTAAATCTAATTATTAGGTAAATAACCAAATTGTTATAAAACAATAAAAGAAGAAGAAGAGTATTGTAGAGAAAAGTAGAAAGAGAGAATTCTTATTGTTTTGGGGTCAATTACAATGGAATAGAACCCCTATATTTATAGGAGAAAAGTGACCTGGCTACCAAGCAACAAATCTTAAAATCTCTCTAAAATATAGAGGTTCACCTTAAATACAATTCTATATATAACATTCCCCCTGGAATGTCTATTCAATAGATAATGTGCTTCGCTAAAACCGTAACTAAAATAAAATCCGGTGGGAAAAAGTTCTAGAGGAGGAAAAAGAGTACACATATTTAGAAATATGCCTTTTGGTTGCCTCGTTAAAATCCTAGCAAGGAAAACCCAGTGGGACAAAACCTTGTAAGAGAAAGAGAGCACAACGTTGTAACAAGCCGGCTAATCATTTTAAGAGTTGTAGCCATGTTCCTCCATTCACTACTCATTTTATGCTTTACAGTTGGTTCGGGTCCGGAGAGGTTTCGGAATGAATTGAGATACTTAGTCTCAAGGTTGGAAACTTAAGTTAAAAAGGTTGACCGGATGTTGACTTATGTGCAAACGACTCCGGAATGGAGTTTTGAGGGATCCGTTAGCTTCGTTGGGTGATTTCGGACTTAGGAGTATGTCTGGATTGTGATTTAGAGGCTCGTAGTGGAATTTGGCTTGAAATGGCAAAAGTTGGAAATTTAGAAGTTTGACCGAGAGTGGACTTTGTGGTTACTAGGCTCGGAGTTCCGAGAGTTGGAGTAGGTCTGTGGTGTCATTTGTGACTTGTGTGCAAAATTTGGAGTCAGTCGGATGTTGTTTGATGGGTTTCGACATCGGATGTAGAAGTTAGAAGTTTAAAGGTTCATTATGCTTGAATCGACGTGGGATTCGTGGTTTTAGCATTATTAGATGTGTTTTGAAGGCTCGACTAAGTTTGTATAATGTTTTAGGACTAGTTGGTATAATTGGTTGAGGTCCCGGGGGCCTCGAGTGGAGTTCGGATGGTTAACGGATCTAATTGGAGTTTGAATGATTGCTGAAGCTGGGATCTTCTAAGGCAATCGCACCTGCGGAGCTTTGATCGCAGGTGCGAGCTGTGATGCGCATGCGGCCAGGACTGAGGAAGGCTGTGGTCGCAAGTGCGAAGGATTTTCCGCACCTATATGGTCGTAGAAGTGTGAATGTTGTCGCAAAAGCGGAGTGCGAGCTGGAAGGGCGTGTTCGCATAAGCGGACCTCTATTGCGCAGGAGCGCACCCGCAAATGCTGAAACTTGGCCGCAGGTACGCGAGGTCGGGGTTGGAGTGTTTTGCACAGAAGCACATTAGTGACCGCAAAAGTGGTACCGCAGAAGCAGATTTTTTGACCGCGGAAGCGAGAAAGCCTGGGAAAAAAATTAAAAACAAGGGTTCTCTGCTTTTCTTCATTTTGAACATACAAAGCTCGGGATTAGGCAATTTTTAGAGGATTTTCGAGGGGTTTCTTGAGGTAAGTCACTGTTGGTTAATTTATTCAATAATTATGTTTCCCCATTGAATTTCCCACCTAGATTGTATGGTTTTGAGGTGTAATTTTGGGGATTTGAGGCTAGGGGTTTGGAGAGTTTGAATTGGGGATTTGGGGTCGATTTGGTGTTGGATTTTGGTAAATTTGATATGGTTGGACTCGTGGTTGATTGGGCTTTTGGTTTTTTTGACTTTCATGGGATTGGGGCCCAAGGGCTTACTTTTTAGTTGACGTTTTGACTTTTTATTAAAAGCTTAATATTTTCTTATGGAATTGATTCCTTTAGCTCGTGTTCATTGTATCGAACTATTTGTGACTACATTCAAGGCATTTGGAGGTCGTTTCCCGAGGCAAGGGCTTGTCGGAGTAGGGCTTGCACAGCCGGAGGTAAGTACACTTCTAAACTTGGTTCTAAGGGTATGAGACCCCGAAATTCGTGTTATGTAATTGGTGTTGAGGTGACGCATGTGCTAAGTGACGGTCATGTAGGCATGCACCGTAAGAATTGTAACTTGGTCAATTCCATGGAACTGAATAGTTGTTAAATCTTGTTGTTACCCGTATTTTTACCATGTGTTAGATCTATTGAGATGTCAGTCATGTTAGCAACCTTGCTTAGGATATATGATGGTACTATTGGGAACCACATTGGTCGTTCTTTGCTGTTGAATTAATTACTTAATCTGTTAACTTGTACTCAGTCACAGTTATTACTTTCATATTATGTCTCAGTCTCTGTTGTCTTTACTTGTTATATCATATAATCATTTTGGGCTGATTATTATGATTATGGTGAGTCCGAGAGACTGGAGATGTTATTGACTGAGTGAGGCTGAGGACCTGCTTTTGAGTGATAATTAAGGGATCGGGTTGCAAATCACAACATGTTTTTATTTATTTATTCCTGGATTTGGCTAATAATAGCGCTTGGGTTGAAGGAGCCCCTCCGGAGTCTGCACCCCACAGTGAGGGCAGTGGACATTATATTGGGATAGAGTTCCCTGAGCATGGACTTTCCTTATATATTCACATTTGGGATGGAGCTCCCTAGGCATGGAGTTGCCCTATAAATTTATACTTGGGATGGAGTTCCTTGGGTTGGACCTTCCCAGTATAGTAGTGAGTGATTGAGTACTCTGAGAGTGTGAGTATGCGAGGCTTCCATTGTAGTGTACCACATACAGCATGCACAGTGGCATGTAGATATAGAAATGTCATATCCCTCATATCATTCAGAGTTGATCTATTTTACTTGTATTGAGTTTTTATCTAATGAACTTGAAAACATGCCTACATTTCTTTATTGTTATTTCTATATTGAACTTTACTTGCTGTGCTCGTCACCACTTTCAGTCCAAAGGTTAGATTTGTTACTTATTGGGTTGGTTGTACTCACGCTACACCCTGCACCTTGTGTGCAGATCCAGGTTCTTCCAGTCATGGCAGTTGCTGAGTTGCAGAGTACAGACTTTCCGAGATCATCGATGTAGCTGCTTGGCGTTCGCCGCAGACCTTGACTCTCCTCCCTTATCTTTTATTTTATTTTTCAATTTTATTTTCTAGGCAGTTTACCAGACTATCTTTATGTAGATGCTCATGTACCCGATGACACCCCGGTTTTGGGGAGAGTTTATGTGTTGAGTTATGATTTCCTATCATGTTTTAAGAGATTTCTCGTTTATTTAAACTGTTTTGGTATTTTTCAAAGGTTTAAAGTGTCGGAAATGTCTGAGTAGTCAGCTTGCCTAGTACTATCATAGGCGCCATCACGACAGCTTGGTTTTGGGTCGTGACAAGTTGGTATCAGAGCCTAGGCTAAATAGGTCTCACGAGTCATGAGCAGTTTTATTAGTAGTCTTGTGGATCGGTATGGAGACGTCTGTACTTATCTTTGAGAGATTACCGAACCCTTAGGAAACCTAAAATTCCTGTATTCTTGTCATGTAGATTTGTTAATTCCGGTAACTAAACTTCTGGTATTCTATTCTCTCACATATGTTGAGGACACGTGTTACCGGACAGGACAGACAACCACCGGTACCACCGGCTAGGGCCACGAGAGGCCGAGGTCATGGTAGGGGATGCGGTAGGGGTAGAGGTGCAACTCGTACAACAGCTAGAGCAGCATATGCAGATCCAACAGTTGCTCCAGCTCAGGAGCAGGTACCAGATATAGGTGAGCCAATGGGGCCTGCTCAGGCACCAGCTGTACCCATTGTGATTCCAGACCTTCAGGAGGTTTTGGCTATGATTTTGACTGCGTTCACCATCCTTGCTCAGGCGGTTTCTGCTCCGACCGCAGCAGCCACTTCTCAGACCAGGGGAGGTACTCAGACTCCCGCCACCCATACTCCAAAACAGAGCAGGTGATGCAGGGACTTCAGACACGAGGGGTACCACCAGCCCAGCTGGTCGTAGCTGCTCAGGTTCAGGTGGGTCCCGTTATGACCGATGATGAGCAAAGGAGACAGAGATATTTGGGAGACTCCAGCCTCCATCATTTAGTGGGGCTGAATTTGAGGATGCCCAAGACTTTTTGTATAGGTGCCAGCGGATTCTTCGCACAACAGGTATTCTAGAGACCAGTGGGGTCTCATTCACTACTTTTCATTTTATCGGGGCTGCCTTCAGATGGTGGAAGGCTTATGAGAGGCGCAGGACAGTCGGTGCAGCACCATTTACATTGCATGAGTTCTCCATTCTCTTCTTGGAGAAGTTCGTGCCACAATCTCGTAGGGAGGAGCTATGTAGACAGTTTGAGCAGCTACGTCAAGATGGCATGTTTGTGACCCAGCCGAGATGAGGTTTTCCGAGTTGGCTCGTCACACAGTTTAGTTGGTTCCCACGGATAGGGAGAGGATTAGGAGGTTCATTGATGGCCTCACATATCAGTTGTGGTTGCTTATAACTTGGGAGAGGGTATCTGGTGTGACTTTCAACGAGGTGGTTGATATTGCTCGGCAAATAGAGGTGGTCCGTAGTCAGGAGCTTGAGGAGAGGAAGGCCAAGAGGCCTCGAGGTTCAGGTGGTCTCAGTGGTGTTCCTTCTAGGGGACAGTCTTTCCACAGCAGGGGTTGTCCTTATAGGCCTGCTCAGATGGCTAGTCCAGTTCACCGTGGTGCATCATCTAGCTATGGTTCATACAATGCCCGTCCTGGTCAGTCAGTCAGTCATCTCTCAGTGCTCTTCCAGCTCAGAGTTTATCTGGTGCACCATCAGTTCAGGGTTCATTTGTACCAGGTTTTTCTAATAATTATTTTGGTTCCCGGGTCTGCCTCAGTACTTGCCGCCATTGTCCGAGAGGGGTTGTTTTGAGTGTGGAGATTTGGGTCACAAGAAGAGACATTACCCTTTCCTTTTGGGAGGTCCAGCTCAGCAAAGGATTCAGACAACGACTTCAACACCAGTTACTTCACTACCTGCCCAGCCAGCTCGGGTTAGGGCTCAGATAACTAGGGGTCGCCCTGGAAGGGGAGGCCAATCAGGTGGCGGCCAAGCCTGACTCTATGCTCTTCCTGCTAGACCAGATGTCGTTGCTTCAGACACAGTGATCACATGAATTGTCTTAGTATGCCACAGAGATGCTTCTGTATTATTTGACTCTGGTTCCACTTATTCGTATGTATCATCGTATTTTGCTCGTTAATTGGATATGCCCCGTGAGTCCCTAGTTTCATCTGTTCATTATCTACGCTAGTGGATGATACTATTATTGTGGACCGTGTATATCGGTCATGTATAGTGACTATTGGGGGATTGGAGACTAGAGTTGATCTCTTATTTCTTAGTATGTTGATTTCGACGTGATCTTGGGTATGAATTATTTGTCTCCATGTCATGACATTCTGGATTGTCACGCTAAGACCGTGACACTAGCGATGCCGGGGTTGCCAAGGATTGAGTGGAGAGGTTCTCTAGACTATTTTTCCAGCAGAGTGATTTCATACTTAAAGGCCCAACGGATGGTTGGGAAGGGTGCTTGTCTTATTTAGCCTTTGCGAGGGATGTTGGTGGTAATACTCCTACTATTGATTATGTTTCGGTGGTGCGAGACTTTCCGGATATTTTTCCTGCAGACCTGTCGGGCGGCACCTCCTACTATTGATTATGTTTCGGTGGTGCGAGACTTTCCGGATATTTTTCCTGCAGACCTGTCGGGCGTGCCGCCCGACAGGGATATTGACATTGGTATTGACTTGGTACTAGGCACTCAACCTATTTCTATTCCTCCATATCGTATGGCACCAGCCAAGTTGAAGGATAGCAGCTTCAGGAACTTCTTAATAAGGGATTTATTAGGTCAACTGTGTCGCCTTGGGGTGCACCGGTTCTGTTTGTGAAGAAGAAGGATGCTACTATGCGGATGTGCAACGACTATAGGTTTGAACAAAGTTACAATCAAGAACAAGTATCCTTTGCCACATATTGATGATCTATCTGACCAGCTTCAGGGAGCGAGGGTGTTCTCTAAGATTGATTTGAGGTTTGGGTATCACCAGTTGAAGATTTGGGATTCGGATTTTATAAAGACATCATTTAGGACCCGTTATGGTCATTATGAGTTCCTTGTGATGTCTTTTGGGCTGACCAATGCCCCAGCAACATTCATGCATCTGATGAGCAGTGTATTTCAGCACTATCTCGACTCGTTTGTCATAGTATTCATTGATGATATCATGGTGTACTCTCGTAGCCAGGAGGAGCATCCCCAACATTTGAGGATTGTGTTGCAGCGGCTGAGGGAGGAGAATATTTATGCCAAGTTCTCTAAGTGTGAGTTTTGGCTTAGTTCAGTGGTGTTATTGGGGCACGTGGTGTCCAGTGGGGGGATTAAGGTGGATCCAAAGAAGTTAGAGGCAGTTCAGAGTTGGCCCAGACCGTCCTCAGCTACGGAGATTCAGAGCTTTCTCGGCATGGTCGGTTATTATCGTCGCTTCGTGGAGAGTTTCTCGTCTATTGCATCGCCTTTGACCAAATTAACTTAGAAGGGCGCTCCTTTCGGGTGGTCGGATGAGTGTGAGGAGAGCTTTCAGAAACTCAAGACTGCCTTGACCACAATCCATGTTCTAGTTCTACCTTCAGCTTCTGGTTCTTATACAATGTATTATGATGCTTCACGGATTAGTGTTGGGTGTGTCTTGATGCAAGGGGGTAGGTTAATTGCTTATGCTTCGCGCCAGTTGAAGCACCATGAGAATAACTACCATGTTCATAATCTGGAGTTAGCTTCCATTGTTCGTGCCTTAAAGATTTGGAGGCACTATCTATATGGTGTGTCTTGTGAGGTATTTACGGATCATCGGAGTCTCCAGCACTTGTTCAAGAAAAAGGATCTAAATTTGAGGCAGCAGAGATGGTTGGAGCTGCTAAAGGACTATGATATTACTATTCTGTATCACCCCGGGAAGGCCAATGTCGTGGCCGATGCCTTGAGTAGAAAGGCAGTGAGTATGTGTAGCCTTGCATTGGTCAGAGACCTCTTGCAGTTGATGTTCAGGCCTTGGCCAACCAGTTAGTGAGATTAGATGTTTCAGAGCCCACTCGAGTTGTAGCTTGTGTGGTTTCTCGGTCTTCCTTATATGATCGCATCAGAGAGCATCAGTATGATGATCCCCATTTGTTTGTCCTTAAGGACATGGTTTAGCACGGTAAGCCAAGGATGTTATTATCGGGAATGATTCGTTGTTGAGGATGAATGGTCGGATTTGTGTGCCTAATGTAGATGGGCTACATGATTTAATTCTTAAGGAGGCCCACAGTTTGCGATATTCCATTCATCTAGGTATTGCGATGATGTATCAGGACTTGAGGCAGCATTATTGGTGGAGGAGAATGAAGAAGGATATAGTGGGGTTTGTAGTTTGGTGCTTAAACTGTCAGTAGGTGAAGTATGAGTATCAGAGATCGGGTGGATTGCTTCAAAGGCTCGAGATTCCGGAATGGAAATGGGAGCGTATCAACATGGATTTTGTAGTTGTACTCCCACGGAGTTCGAGGAAGTTCGATGCTATTTGGGTAATTGTGGATTGGCTGACCAAGTTCGCGCACTTCATTCCAGTTGGGACTACTTATTCTTCATAGCGGTTGATTGAAATTTACATCTGCGAGATTGTTCGCCTTCACGGTGTGACAGTGTCCATCATTTTAGATCGGGGCACACAGTTTATATCTCAGTTTTGGAGAGTCTTGCATGAGAGTTGGGCACCCAAGTTGAGTTGATTACAACATTTCACCCTTAGATGGACGGATAGTCCGAGCGCACTATTCAGATATTGGAGGTTATGCTACGCGCCTGTGTCATACATTTCGAGGGCTCATGGGATCAGTTTCTCCACTCGCAGAGTTTGCCTACAACAACAATTACTAGTCGAGCATTCAGATGGCTCCGTATAGGCTTTGTATGGGAGATGGTGTCAATCTCTGGTGAGTTGGTGTGACTCGGGTGAGGCTAGGCTATTGGGTACTGACTTAGTTCAGGATGCTTTGGACAAGGTTAAATTGATTCAGGTTTGGCTTCGCACGGCGCAATCTAGAAAGAAGAGTTATACCGATTAGATGGTTCGTGATGTTGCTTACATGGTTGGGGAGAAGGTTATGCTCAAGGTTTCACCCATGAAGGGTGTTATGAGGTTCGGGAAGAAGGGAAAGTTGAGCCCTCGGTATATTGGGCCGTTTGAGGTGCTTTAGAGGATTGGAGAGGTGGCTTACAAGCTTGCCTTGCCTCCTAGTCTGTCGAGTGTTCATCTAGTGTTTCATGTATCTATGCTCCGGAAGTATGTCGGCGATCTATCTCATGTTTTGGATTTCAGCTCGATTCAGTTAGATGGTGACTTGACTTATGATGTGGAGCCGGTGGCCATTTTGGATCGGCATGTTTGAAAGTTGAGGTCAAATGACATAGCTTCAGTGAAGGTGCAGTGGGGAGATCAGCCAATTGAGGAGGCTACTTGGGAGACGGAGCAGGAGATGCAGAGCAAATATCCACGCCTATTTGAGACTCCAGGTACGTTTCTAGACTCGTTCGAGGACAAACGTTTGTTTAAGAGAGGGATGATGTAACGACCCGGCCGGTCATTTTGAGAGTTGTAGCCCCGTTACCCCATTCACTGCTCATTTTATGCTTTACAATTGTTATGTGACTTGCCGGGGTAGTTGGTTCGGGTCCGAAGAGGTTTCGGAATAAATTGAGACACTTAGTCTCAAGGTTGGAAACTTAAGTTGAAAAGGTTGACCGGATGTTGACTTATGTGCAAATGACTCCAGAATGGAGTTTTGAGGGTTTTGTTAGCTTCGTTGGGTGATTTCAGACGTATGAGTATGTCTGGATTGTTATTCGAAGGCCCATAGTGGAATTTGGCTTGAAATGGCGAAAATTGGAAATTTAGAAGTTTGACCGAGAGTGTATTTTGTGTTTATCGGGCTTGGATTGGAGTTCCGGGAATTGGAGTAGGTCCGTGGTGTCATTTGTGACTTGTGTGCAAAATTTGGGGTCAATCGGACATGGTTTGATGGGTTTCGGCATCGGATGTAGAAGTTAGAAGTTTAAAGGTTCGTTAGGCTTGAATCGACGCGCGATTCATGGTTTTAGCGTTAGTTTATGTATTTTGAAGGCTCGACTAAGTTCGTATAATGTTTTAGGATTTGTTGGTATAACTAGTTAAGGTCCCGGGGCCCTCGGGTGGAGTTCGGATGGTTAGCGAATCTAATTGTAGTTTGAAAGATTGCTGAATCTAGGAGCTTCTAGTGCAATCACACATGTGGAGCTTTGATCGCAGGTGCGAGCTGTGATGCGTAGATGCGACTAGGAGTGAGGAAGTTTGTGATCGCAGGTGCGAAGGATTTTCTGCACCTGCATGGTCGCAGAAGCGTGAATGCTGTTGCAGAAACGGAGAGCGAGCTGGAAAGGGGTGTTCGCAGAAGTGGACCTCTATTGTGCAGGAGCGCACATGCAGATGCGGATACTTGCCGCATGTACACGAGGTCGGGGTTGGAGTGTTTTGCACAGAAGCGGTTTTTTTGGACCGCAGAAGCGAGAAAGCCTGGGCAAAATATTTAAAACAAGGGTTCCGTGATTTTCTTCATTTTGAACATACAAAAGCTCGGGATTAGGCTTTTTTAGAGGATTTTCGAGGTGTTTCTTGAGGTAAGTCACTTGTGGTTAATTTATTCAATGATTGTGTTTCCCCATTGACTTTCCCACCTAGATTGTGTGGTTTTGAGGTGTAATTTTGGGGGTTTGAGGTTAGGGATTTGGACTCGTGGTTGATTGGGCTTTCAGACTTTGTGACTTTTATGGGATTCTGAGACGTGGGCCCAGGGGCTGACTTTTTAGTTGACTTTTTGACTTTTGATTAAGAGTTTAGTATTTTCTTTTGGAATTGATTCCTTTAGCTCGTGTTGATTGTTTCAAACTGTTTGTGACTAGATTCGAGGAATTTAGAAGCCGTTTCCCGAGGCAAGGGCTTGTCGGAGTAGGGCACAGCCGGAGGTAAATAACACTTCTAAACTTGGTTCTGAGGGTATGAGACCTCGAAATTTGTGTTCTGTGATTGGTGTTGTGGTGACGCATGTCCTAAGTGACAGTCATGTAGGCGTGCACCGTAAGAATTGTGACTTGGTTGATTTCATGGAACTGAATAGTTGTTAAATCTTGTTGTTACCCGTATTTTTACCATGTGTTAGATCTATTGAGCTGTCAGTCATGTTAGAAACCTTGCTTAGGCTATATGATGGTACTATTGGGACCCACAGTGGTTGTTTTTTGCTATTGAATTAATAGCTTAATTTGTCAATTTGTACTCAAGTCACAGTAATTACTTCCATATTATGTCTCAGTCTCTGTTGTCTTTACATGTTATATCATATCATCATTTTGGGCTAATTATCATGATTCTGGTGAGCCCGAGAGACTGGAGAGGTTATTGACTGAGGGAGGCTGAGGACCTGATTGTGAGTGACAATTAAGGGATCGGGCTGCACGCCGCGGCATGTTTTTATTTATTAAGGAGCCCGAGTGATAATTAAGGAGCCCCTCCGGAGTCTGCACCCCCACAGTGAGCGCAGTGGACATTATATTGGGATGGAGTTCCCTGAGCATAGAGTTGCCCTATATATTCACATTTGGGGTGGAGTACCCTGGGCATGGATTTGCCCTATACATTTATACTTGGGATGGAGTTCCCTAGGCTGGGCCTGCCCCATACAGTACTGAGTGATTGAGTACTCTGAGAGTGTGAGTACGCGAGGCTTCTGTCGCGCCCTGTTTTCTCGCGAAAGAAGGCTTCGACGTGTAACAACTCTTTTAAATGCGTGCTAAAAGAGAAGAGTCACCACCTAACAATTTTTAAGGTGTGTTAGGGCACCTGTTTGCAAATAACACTGTTTAACTAGTCAAGACCACCAAAGATCGGGTAAGAGCTCAAATTACCTCAAAGAGAAGGTGTTAGGCACTCTCCGAGGTTCACAACTGTGGGTCTCGGCCGAACTTAAGACTATGTGGATTGTAATTAGGCTAGGTGATCAAATAAACAAGGAGAATATAAAGGTCACAGAATTTTATATTAACACAATTAGTACAAATCTTAGTACGACTATAAAGATACAACTACTTAGGCTTAATACCAAATATATAAAAAGGGGGAGGGTCCTATGTTTTTTAGCCTAAAGGATCACCTTGTGCAACATAAATAATAATTCGCAACTTCCCTTAGGGTAGGGCTTTTCCGTATTATTCAGTGGGCACAGACTATCATCTCCTGCTACGCGATTACTATGTTAAAGTTGTTTACCTAAAAGCGTTCTAGTTCAATCCTAAATCGTACTCTATACATGCTTTACCCGTCCCATGCATATGGTCTAGGAGGCATTGGACCTCTATTTGGGTGGTTCTAAACTTTACTTAGGTGGCTCAAAAATGATAAAACTAAGTGACATTCAAAACAAGTAGGACTTCACGTAAAGACAACAAAAGTCCCAGATTATCCTCCAACAAATGCACGCGGACAGATTCTATATTATGTATAGGCAGTTTCAGGTTCGAGATGTCGTTTTAAACCTATAGACATGGTTTCTAAGTGACCATGCAGTTTAAGAAAGCCTCATGGTAGTGCTGTTATTCAGATTATCACAATTATAAACCTATAGATATGATCTCTAAATGATTTGCGCGAGGGGGCAGTGATAGCTATGGAAAAACTCGGAATTACTCTCGTTTGATCCTGTTGGCATGCTTTATAAGCGAGTAACACTATTTTATAGCTAGGTTCTAACAATTGGCAGATTTATCACTTATTCCTATAAGCATGTTATCTAGGTGATCAGTGTAATGAGACCATAGAAACAGTCGATTAGTTAATCGATTAAAGCCCTATAGACATGGTATCTAAATGAGGATTAGCAGAGCATAAATTAACATAATCCTATTGGCATGTTGTCTATTAAGCAGTGTAATGAGACAATAGACAATCGATTAGTTAATCGATTAAAGCCCTATAGACAAGGTATCTAGATGAGGATTAGCAGAGCATAAATTAACATAATCCTATAGGCATGTTATCTATTAAGTACACTGCAATTGCACAAATTGAAGGAATATTTATTGACACTTGATTCCTATAGGCATGCTGTCTAATTTACAGAACAGTTGCCTAGATGGCAAGAGGAGTACTAAAGTATTCGCAAGAGCTATAGGTTATGTTAATGATAAGTGCATCAATTAACATTCGAGGACGAATGTTCCAAAGGGGGGAATAATGTTACACCCCATTTTTTCGTACGTGAAAATACGCCATAAATGAATTGATGAAAGCTCGAAAATGAGATGTTACATCCCGCATTTTTGTACATTAAAGTTTCATCGTAAGGTAATCGACGTAAGTTCGGGAATGAGATTATTTTGGGATTATAAGTATTGTGCTACTTCAAACAAGTGATAAGTGAATTCGTGAAGGTAAAAGGGTAAGCGAATCAAATAAAATGAGTTTCGTCGAAGTTCGACATTTTGAGATAAAATACAGCCCGAGCTAAAATACCCAGTATTTATGGAGTAGTACCATACAAGGTACCACATGGCCATGATAGTAAGAAGTATAAAGTGTATTAAAAGTGAGTAGTATTTTAAGTAATTTAAGATAATTCTTGATTATGCGGATAATCGGGTAATTATTAATTTTAGTAGGAGATTAACACTTAATTAAGATAATTGGTGGTTTATTAAACCACCCCATGAATTGTGACTCTTAAGTCATTATTTTAGGTGGCAAGATTAGAGATGTGGAATTCGGCATGCTTAAGAATGTGATTCACCTATCTATTCTATTCTTAAAGAAAGGTCTTACATATCCATTCTTAATGAAAGGTCTCACATATCCATTCTTAAAGAAAGGACTTATATCAGAATGTTAATCAATGGATATTCACGCAAGAATTCAAGAATTCAAGGATTCAAGCAAGAAAATTCCTTAAGCATCTTAGCAACGTGACTCTGAAGAAGTCCGGTATAATCTTTCTCAAGAATATCATATGGATTTTCCCTACTTCGATCCGCCGTTACGCATTGTCACAATCAACGGTGTTAAAGGAATTATCAAGAGAATCGGTTCCGGTATATTAAGGCTATACCTTCTTTCCTTTTGGCATGATCCATACGATACAAACGAAATGAGCAAATGCATAACTTCCATAAATGACTCTATTCATAGAATAACTAGAGGTTCCTATGTTCTTGATTCCCCATATGTCTTATTATTCTATCATCTGTTCATGGGTCTCAGAAAATACGTAAGTTGATAAAGTTTATTTCATGATATTAATCAAAGGTATAATGGTCTTATGACACTCCCAAAGATTTTATTAACATACTTCTCATGCATTGTATTCATTTATACATGTACATTAACCAATGACCAGACGGCGTTATATACGCATATATATGTATATTATATGTATATGGGATATGGGAAAAGGTTACGGCGTTATATACGCACCACCACCTGGTCAGCTGGTATACGTTGATGATTTGCCTACAATGACCGAGATGATATGATTGGATTCCCTCAGAGGCTTGATGATGTTATGAACACATGTAACTATGCACGACATGACATTCATACGCATATGCATGACACTATGAGTATTTCATTATTTACAGAGTTATACAGACTTACACGTCGAGTCTTTTACTCCATGTTTCTCTCATGTCTATTATTTACTAATTTTCATTCCTTACATACTCGGTACATTATTTGTACTGACGTCTCTTTTGCCTGGGGACACTGCGTTTCATGCCCGCAGGTCCTGATAGACAGGTCGAGAGTCCTCCAATTAGGCTATCAGCTCAGCGAAAGATGTTGGTGCACTCCATTGCTCCGGAGTTGCTTATTTGGTCAGTATGATTAGTGCATGTTGATCGCTGCCAACTCCACACTACTATAAAGTAGGAAGAGAGGGTCGCAATAGCTTTACCCGATTTGAGGGTCGGAATCGAATTCCTCATAGAGCTAGAAATTGGAGTTGGGTATCTATCTAGACTAGAGCCGTGTAATTGTTCTAAATGTCACTTCCAACATTTTTGGATTTTTCAATTATAAACTACTATTATCAAACTACTAATTGAAACTAGATTATGCTACGAGATAACTGCTAAAGTTGTATCTAGTGGGAAGAAGGGCATTAGGGTCGTGACATCACCTAGGTGGCTAATTGACGGGTAGATGTTACTAAGGTTCGATTGACATAATTGGGGCTTATGCTATAACCGTTGCACAATTTTACCCACTCTCACACCTCTTGGTAGAGAGAGTGATTTTGCCCACTTGACTCTCTCGAGACCAAATGGGTAGGCAAATTAGACCAAGCAACTAGGGTTCAAGTAGGGTGATTACTCTCTCAAGATTTAACCCGTTAATTGGGACTATCATTTCTCATGAGTCCATCCCAATTCCTTGTTGGGTCAATTTTGGAGACTTAGACTCTCTTTCTCAAGAAGAGTCAAATCCACAAAGCATAAATTGGTGTTTTCAACCACCAATTTATAGATTAAAACATAAAATCAACCCAAATAGCAAACACCCATAGTCAATTTAACCCTAGATGGCAAAACCCATCAATTACCCACACTAGGGTTGAGCCACAACCCTAGCTAAAGGATTTAGCTACTCATGCTTGAAGGAGAAAATGAAGAAATAGATGAAGAACAAGACATATTAATTAAATACTAAATTAAAATACAAGAATCTATCGTTAAATTGAAGCTAAGATGCCAAAAATGGCTACACAAGTTGTTCTCACGAGCGCAGCCCAATTTTGAAATTAACTGATGACCTAAAAATGGTAAAATGTCCTATTTATACTAGGCTGGAAAAACTAGACAAAAATACCCCTGCGGGATTAGTGCGGGCCGCACAAAATAGACCGCGGCCGTACAAGGCTCTTGGATTTCAAAACTTGGCTCTCTGAAGTTGGGCTCCGCGGACCGCGCAGAATGGACCGCGGCCGCGAAGGCAGCTAGCGCGGTCCGCACGAAGATGACCGCAGACCGTAAAGGCTTGGAATCTGGCAATTTCAACTCTTTGAATCTCTACTCCGCGGACCGCACAAAATGGTCGTGTGGCCGCGGAGCCTTCAGCGCGGACCGCACAATTTGTACAGCGGTCGCATTGCCTGAAGCTTATAAATGCCAACTCTCTGGATCTACCTAGTGCGGACCGCACAAAGACGAATGCGGCCGCACTAGGCCTTTTTATCTTTAGTTTGCCTTGTCTTTGATACTTGAGCAGGTTTCACTCCCTTTTGAGCCGATCCTTGACATTTCGTCACTTTGTCGATCAAACCTGCAATCAAGCACACTTATGAGCCTTTCTGGGACTATTTTGTAACAATTTATAACCGAAGTGTAAGCAAGAAGGAGTATAAAACATGGCAAAATCCCTAGTTATCACATGTATTGGTTGGTACGGCGGGGTCAGTCCCGACCTTCATGATAAGTATGTATTCTTAGAGGCTTGTAGACAGATGTCATGTGTACGGATATTTGTATGGCCTTGTCAGCCTATATTTAAAGTATATAATGGATCACCTTGGCCTGATAGGCCCGTATGTCACAAGTATAAGTTTCTATATCAGGTTGGGTTGTTCTATGTCGGGTATTCCCTCATGCTTACTCTAGTTGTATCATGACGCGCCTTCTGGACCACTTCTCTATGATGATGTAATAAAAAAGATACGTTACGTTGGTACTCAGTTGAGTAAGGTACCGGGTGCCCGTCGCGGCTCATCGGTAGTAAACATGGGAAAAAGTAAAGTAATTAAACTCATGCTTTGATGGTAAACAGGTTGAGTGAGTGTGTGATTCTTATTGGCATGGTTTCTACTACTGTACAACGCACGAAAACCAAAACAACAAATAGAGCACATAGGTCCTATAGGCATGCTTTCTACCCATTTGTGCGAGAATTAAAATACCTTACCCCTTTTACTAATCTCCCCATCTGTTTAATTACAAAATTATTACGGACTCAAAATTAATAAATACAAGTGCAAATTCTACATATTAAAAGATTATAGGCCCAAAAGACTGTAACCCAGTAAAGCCTGGGCCTTCAGCAGTCTCTTCCCTCATACGTGCAGCAAACCCAGGTCCAAATACACCTCAAACCTCAGAGTATATCAATTGCTCAATTCAAACTCACACAAGAATCCACACTAGGCCCAAAAGGAAGACCTTCTTACCCAGCAACAGTAGATGCACAACTTAACCAAACCAATTAACAAACTACGCATGACAATCAAGTAAACAATTCTGAAACCTACTAAAAATGGTCTTAGGACCTAGATACAAAATCATAAACATTGACAATACTCACACAAGGCACATTAGGACTTGTATTTTAAAAACAAGGGGAGTTCTGAACATAAGGACTATGAGAGTCAGTAAAGTTCTTTAACAGGGGAGTTTGACATAGAAAACTAATAACATAAATTCATAATCGAGTAATTATTCAACAGGGAGGAGGAAATAGGTTGAACTCATTAAGAAGGTTGAGGAAGGCAAGTTTAAAGTTCAAACCTTCACATACTGATTCCCAGCAATGAAGACATTAACCACCATGGGTCAGAGATAGATTCAAAACAAATGAGTCTTACAGTGAACAGTTATTGTTAGAGAGATATACAGTTCCCTATGAGAGCGATCACAGGCAGCATGGGAACATTAATGGCTTACTATAAGCCTCAAGAGATCATGCAACATTTTAAAAGGAAGGAGATAAGCAAGCATAACTATTTGCATTCAATTGACTTGAAGCATGAAGGACTAACATAGCAATTTTTATCCTAGAATTCATCCTAAACCAAACATGCAACAAAACTTGAATGGAAACGTGCTTCAGCTAATCAACATAGTCTCAGAGGTCTATCTTATTGGACAAAAGACTTCACAAAGTCTAGAATACCAATACAGAAGTGTAGCATATAGCAGAGAACACACATTAGTCTAAAATAAACTAAGAAAAAGTTGGAATCCATTCCAGTAATGAAAGCATCTCACATGTGCTGAAACCTAATGAATTCAACTAACAACAAACATGGAATTACAGGGAATTGTAGAACAATATCATGACAGTACAGCATCAGGACTTATAACTAACGAAGAAAACTGAATCAGGCTTATAGAATCAAATATCACTAACACATAGAACACATAGAGATAAAAGGAAGGAGAACAATCAACATTGCAAGAGTTAAGGAAACTAACCAGTAATGAGATTAAACGAGCAAAAGAATAATAAGGAGCTTAGAATACTGGTAGCAAGAACCCTAGATCTCCGATGCTTCAGAGTTTACAAGAGCCTCGTAAGGGCCCCGAGCAGTGCTTGCACCGGAGGAGGTTGATAACACTATGGCCTTGGCTTTCAGCCGGCCAAAGAGCCAAGTATTTCAGAGAAGATGAACGGGCGAGGGAAATGTATTGAGTGTAATAGCAGTGATATTAGGCATGTCTAGAGGGGAATTGGGGAGGGGTTTATATAGTGGTAGGAATTGAACAAGCAAACAAGGAAAACAATCAATCAAACATAGATAAGGGAAGAAAATACCATATGCAATCAGTAATGGAACAGGTAAAAGGAAAAAGTATAAAATTTCAAACCCTAGTTTGACAGAGATCAGAGAATCGACCAAAGATCTTTGTGAATCAACCTCATATCACCTTGCCATGAATGCATATAGACGAAATATCGTCTGGATCTCAACGATTGAAATTGATTCCCTTTGATTCGAAGATTTATACTTGCCAAAAAAGAGCAAGTACTGTGTAAAATCATAAAGAAGCAACCAGTAGCGAAGGAACACAAATATGATAAACAAATAATGGGTGAATCCCATTGTTAACGGGACTAGGAGAGGGATTGAAAGGAAGGCGATTGGAGTTCTTCAGAGAAAAGGGGAGATTCTATGGATTTCAGGGGCGGCGGGTTGGTAGGAATGGGCTAGGGTTTTGGGTAAGGGGAAATATAAAGAGTCGGGTAGGTTTGTTATGGGTCGTTGAACATTTGAGATCAACGGCCAGGATTGCAAGGGAAGCGGGGCGGGTTATTTGAAACCGGTTCTGACTGGGTTGAGGTTAAGGGGTTGTTTGGCTCGGGTTTTGGGATTGGGCCAGGGATTTGGGTCTGTTTGCTCCAAAATAATTAGCTCAAAATTGGGCCAGCTTTTAAATAAGAGATTAAAGGGAAATAATTAAATAAAATAGTTAAAAAAATATAAAAAATGCTATTTATGCAACTTAATAATTTAAAACAATAGTAGAAGATTATAAAAAATGTAAAATATTATTTTGACCTTGAATTAAATGACAAATGCAATAAATTGCGAAATATAGGCTATTATTGTAAGATTGTGCAATTAGCCTAAAGATACAAATGTAATTATTTGAAATGACTAAAAAATATTTTCACCATGTATATGGATGCCAATAATAATTTTAGATGACTAAGTCATCACAAAAAAATTTGAAGGAGTAATTAATTAATATTCAAGTAATTTAGATGTAAGAAAATTAATTTTAAAGCTCTAAAAATTATAAAAAATTATAGAAAATGCTCATATGACTCTTATAGACTAAGTAATGATGCGGAATGACATTTTGAAAGTATATATACTATTTGAAAAATATGAGGGCAAAATTGGGTATCAACAGCTTCCATTGTAGTGTACCACATACAGCATGCATAGTGGCATGTAGGTATAGAAATGTCATATCCCTCATATCATTTAGAGTTGATCTATTTTACTTGCATTGAGTTTTTATCTGATGAACTTTAAAACATGCCTACATTTATGTACTGTTATTTCTATATTGAACTCTACCTGCTGAGCTCGTCACTACTTTTAGTCCAAAGGTTAGATTTATTACTTATTAAGTTGGCTGTACTCATGCTATACCCTGCACCTCGTGTGCAGATCTAGGTGCTTCCGGTCAAGACGGTTGCTAAGTTGCAGAGTCCAGACTTTCGGAGAATCGAGGAAGCTGCTTGGCGTTCGCAGACCTTGACTCTCCTCCCTTATCTTTCATTTTATTTTTCAGTTTTATTTTCTAGGCGGTGTACCAAACTATATTTTTATGTAGATGCTCATGTACTCGGTGACACCCCGATTTTGGGGAGAGTTTATGTGTTGAGTTATGATTTCTTATCCTGTTTTAAGAGTTTTCTCCTTTATTTAAACTGTTTTGGTATTTTTTTAAAGGTTTAAAGTGTTGGAAATGTGTGAGTAGTCGGCTTTCCTAGTATTATGATAGGCGCCATCACGACGGGTTGGTTTTGGGTCATGACAAACGTGTATTCGCTCCTGTGATGACCCAAAAGGTCATCACTTGATTACAAGTCAATTCTGTATTCCGAGGCCTTAAAAACCTCCTTTTATCTCACCTCAATTTGCGTGCGCAGTCCAGGCATATAGCCGGAACGTTTTTATGTGAAAATTTGATTAAAATGCTAATTTTGCCTTTAAAATTGAATTTAAGTTGACTTCGGTCAACATTTTGGGTAAACGGAGCCGGACCCGTGATTTGACGGTCCCGGAGGGTCTGTAGAAAAATATGGGATTGGGCGTATGCCCGAAATTGAATTCCGGGGTCCCAAGCCCGAGAAATGAATATTTGAAGAAAATTGTTTAACTGAAATTTTAAGAGTTTTTGGAAATTTAAATGTGTTTGAATTTGATGGTATCGGGCCCGTATTTTGGTTCCTGAGCCCGGTACATATCTTATATGGTATTTAAGTTGTGCCTGTAAAATTTGGTAAGAAACGGACTTCATATGACGTGAATCGGACCCTCGGTTGTGAAATTTGAAACTTAAGAGTTCTTCAAATTTTTCTTTGATTTTGATGCTAAACTCGTAGTTCGAGGCGTTATTTTGGCGATTTGGTCGCGCGAGCAAGTTTGTATGATATTTTTAGGTTAGTGTGATTGTTTGGTTTGGAGCCCCGAGGGCTCGGGTGAGTTTTGGATAGGCCGCGGAGTGAAATTGGACTTAGGAAAATTGCTGGTGTGTTGCAGGTCTGCAGGCTTCGCATTTGCGAGCCTGGCTCGCAAATACGAGCTCGCATTTGTGAAGAAACATCGCAATTGTGAAGATGGACTGGGCAGGAAGACCTTCGCATTTCCGAAGCTCAATGTCGCAAATGCGACTTTAGCAGGGACCGCAATTGCGAACGATAGCTCGCATTTGTGAAGAAAGCAGGGCAGGCCTACCTTCGCATTTGCGAAGCCTGGGCCGCAATTGCGAGTTCGCATTTGCGAACCTAACATCGCAAATGCGATATCTACACCTGTGCAACTCATAACTTAGACGAAATTTCTTCATTTTTCAAACTATCTCAAACCATAAACTCTCTTGGGCGATTTTCTAAAGACAAGTTCTTCTCCAAATCATTAGTAAGTCATCTAACTCATTTTCTTCAATCTATAACATCTTTTTACATGATTTCAATTCAAAATCAAGGGTTTCTCATGGGAAATTGGGTGATTTTGGGTAGAACATAGGATTTTCAAATTTTGGGGATTTGGACCTCGATTAGAGGTCCGATTTCAAAATAAATTATATATTTAAGTTCGTGGGTGAATGGGTAATCGGGTTTTGGTTCGAACCTCGAGTTTTGACCAAGCAGGCTCGGGGACGATTTTTGACTTGGGGAAATTGATAGAAAACCTATAATTTAGTATTGGGATTGAATTCTTTAGCATTTATTGATGTTGTTAAATCAATTTGGGTTAGATACAAGTAAATTGGAGACAAATTCTAAAGGAAAAGTGGTGTTTGAGGATTGAGTTGGCCATGGAAGTTCGAGGTAAGTGTTTGGTCTAACCTTAGCTTGAGGGAATAGGTGTTGTGCTTTATTTGGTATGTGCTAGTGTAGTGTACGACGTATAGGTATGGTGACGAGTATCTATACGTTTGTGTCAAGCATGCCCGTGGGTGTTAAATTGTGATCGTTGCGTTTCTTAATAAGTACTACGTATGCCTAAATTGTTGATTATCCATGTTGAGTAAGATTTATGATTTTCTTCTTGGTATTTGGTTATTGTTGAGCATTGGCTCTAGTTGAAGGTCACTTGTGAAGTTGATTATTGGTACAAGTTTGGTTATAGCTGATTCCCTTGCCGGGACGTATTTAATTCTTATTGTTGATTCTCTTGCCGGGACATATTTATACTTATTGTTGAATCCCTTGTCGGGATATTGTTGTTGCTATTGTTTGGGTGATGAAAGAGAGATAAAGCACGAAGGGTGATGTCGTGCACAGTTATACTTATGCATATGGTGAGGAAAGAGTGATAAAGCACGAAGGGTGATGCCGTGTACATTTACATTGATATTGATGCATATGGTGAGGAAGAGTGATAAAGCACAAAGGGTGATGCCGTGCACATTTCTAATATTTATGTGGTGAGGAAGAGAGATAAAGCACGATGGGTGATGCCGTGCACATTTTCATTACCTAATTGCATTGGTGAGGATAAAGAGTAAAAGCACGAAGGGTGATGTCGTGCACTTAATGCCTGTTTGTTATGATTTCTTGCTATTTTCGGTTCAAATACCTTAATTGTCTTCTTCCACTATTACTGTCATTCTTTATGTTGGTATTTCCCCCATAGCATGTTACCCCTCCCCCGTTGCTTTTTAATTACTTTTGTTACTGTTATTCTGCTAGATATTGTGTAACTGCAGGTTAATTATTTGTTGTGTCCTAGCCTCATCACTACTTCGCCGAGGTTAGGCTCGACACTTACCAGCACATAGGGTCGATTGTGCTGATACTACACTCTGCACTCTTTTGTGCAGATTCCGGTACTGGAGCATACGGACCTTAGCTAGGGGTTGCTGCCTTCCGTCCATCGGAGACCTAAGGTAGTCCTGCAGGCGTCCGCTGGCCATGGCGTCCCCTTCCTATCTAGTTTCTTTCTGCTCTTTTCTATTTCAGAGACAGACATGTAATTATTTTGTTCAGGCCCTGTTTGTAGTATTCTTAGATAGTCCGTGAGATTGTGACACCAGTTCTGGCTGGTTTATGTTTATGGATTCGTATTGGTATTAGATTAATCGTTAATCGGAATTGTTGGCTTGCCTAGCTTTCACTAGTAGGCGCCATCACGACTCCCGAGGGTAGGAAATTCGGGTCGTGATAAGTCGGTATCAGAGCTCTAGGTTGCTTAGGTCTCACAATTTACGGACAAGATTGGTAAAGTCTAAGGGATCAGTACGGAGACGTTTGTGCTTATCCCCTAGAGGCTACAGAGTTAGGAACAGTTTCACTTCTATTCTTCTCTGTCGTGCGATTTGGTTTCTCAATGCTAATTGAACTTCTACTCTATTCTTTCGCAGATGGCGAGAACACGTGCTTCTTCATCCGCTGACCAGCAGCCCGAGCCCCCAGCAGCAGCTCCTACGAGGAGCAGAGGCCGAGGCCGTGCTAGGGGCTGAGGTAGGGGCAGAGCTCAGCCCAGAGTAGCAGCACCAGCGGTTGAGCCTCAAGTAGGGTTTGATGATGAGGTTCCGGCCCAGACAGTTACGATGGGCCCAGCTCAGGTCCCAGAGGGGTTCACCGCTACCCCGGTACTCTAAGATGCTCTTTTCCGTCTAGTGGGCCTTATGGAGAGTGTCACTCAGGCAGGCTTACTTCCTGTAGCACCAGCCGTCTCTCAGGCTGGGGGAGGAGCACAGACTCTCGCTACCCACACTTCGGAGCAGATGGCTCCCCAGTTTCAGACTCCAGCAGATCAGCCAGTTGGAGCAGTTCAGCCGGGTGTAGTAGCTAAGACCGGTGATGGAGCAGCTATGTCTACCGATGCTTTGTGGAGATTGGATAGGTTCACCAAGCTGTTCACTACTACTTATGGTGGTACATCTTCAGAGGATCCTCAGGATTACTTAGACAGCTGTCATGAGGTTCTTCGGAACATGGGGATAGTGGAGACCAATGGGGTCGACTTTGCTGCTTTCCGTCTGTCAGGTTCTTCCAAGAAATGGTGGAGAGACTATTGTTTGGCCAGACTAGTTGGATCACCAGCTCTCACTTGGGACCAGTTCTCGCAGCTATTTCTCGAGAAGTTTCTTCCCGTCACTCAGAGAGAGGAGTACCGCAGGCGGTTCGAGCATCTCCAGCAAGGTTCTATGACTGTCACCCAGTACGAGATGAGGTTTATTGATTTGGCTCGTCATGCTCCTCTGATACTCCCCACCGAGAGAGAGAGGGTGAGGAGGTTTATTGAGGGACTCGCTCGGCCGATTAGACCGCAGATGGCTAAGGAGACAGGTAGCGAGATTTCTTTCCAGGATGTGGCCAATATGGCCAAGAGGGTTGAGATGGTTTTAGCTCAGGGGAGCAGTCAGGGGTCTGATAAGAAGCCTCATCACTCTGGCAGATTCAGTGGTGCCTCGTCTGGAGGCAGGGATTTTTTTGGTAGAGGCCGTCCTCCTAGGCAATTTCAGTCGCACTTCAGGTTTCTCACGGTGCTCCGGGTGGTCGTGGTTCTCATATGCAGTATTCTGATCAGTTGCCCTACAGTGCACCCCCAGCTCCTATCAGTGCACCTCCGCTCTAGAGTTTTCGGGGTGGTTATCCAGGGTCAGCAGTCTCAGCAGCCGAAGTCTTGCTATACTTGTAGCGATATAAGGCACGTTGCTAGGTTTTACCCTCGAGCCTCGAGCAGTTCTCAGCACCAGGGTTCTCGTGCTATGGTTCCAGCACCGGGTGTTCCACCGCCCGCTCAGCCAACTAGAGGTACGGGTAGAGGTGTTAGAGTTGGAGGTCAGGCCGCTAGAGGTGGAGGCCAGGCAGCTAGAGGTAGAGGCCAGCCAGTAGGAGGCCGTCGTAGGGATGCAGTTTAGATCTGTGGGGCCCAGCCCCGATGTTATGCTATGCCAGGCAGACCTGAGGTTGAGGCCTCCGATGCAGTTATCACAGGTACGGTTTTAGTGTGCAGTAGAGATGCCTCAGTTCTATTTGTTCCAGGGTCCACATATTCTTATGTATCATCTTATTTTGCCCCTTATCTAGTTGTGCCTTGTGATTCTTTGAGTGCTCCTGTATATGTGTCTACACCGGTGGGTGATTCTACTGTGGTAGATCGTGTTTATCGTGCTTGTGTGGTTGTTATTGGGGGTCTTGAGACCCATGTAGATCTCCTACTTCTCAATATGGTGGATTTCGATGTCAATCTAGGGATGGATTGGTTATCCCCTTATCATGCTATATTGGACTGTCATGCCAAGGCCGTGACCTTAGCACTACCGGGGTTGCCTCGTTTGGAGTAGAGAGGGACTCCTGGTCATTCTACTAGCAGAGTTATCTCATATATGAAGGCTCGACGTATGGTTGATAAGGGATGTTTGGCCTATTTGGCGTATGTTCGTGATTCTAGTGCTGAGGTTCCTTCTATGGATTCTGTGCCCGTTGTTCGTGAGTTTCCAGAGGTATTCCCTTCAGACCTGCCGGGGATGCCACCCGACAGGGACATTGACTTTTGCATTGATTTGGCTCCGGGCACTCAGCCTATTTCTATTCTGCCATATCGCATGGCCCTGCCAGAGTTGAAAGAGTTTAAAGAACAGTTGCAGGACTTGCTGGATAAAGGCTTTATCAGACCGAGTGTCTCACCTTGAGGTGCACCGGTGTTGTTTGTTAAGAAGAAGGATGGATCGATGAGGATGTGTATAGATTATCGATAGTTGAACAAGGTCACAATCAAGAATAAGTACCCATTACCGAGGATTGATGATTTGTTTGACCAGCTTCAGGGTGCCCAAGTGTTTCTTAAGATCGACTTGAGATCTGGCTACCATCAGTTGAGGATTAGGGCATCCGATGTCCCTAAAACAGCTTTCCGCACTCGGTACGGGCATTATGAGTTCTTGGTGATGTCATTCGGGTTGACAAATTCCCCAGCAGCTTTCATGGATTTGATGAACCGAGTGTTCAGGCCTTATTTGGATTCCTTCGTGATTACCTTCATTGATGATATTTTGATCTATTCCCACAGCCGGGAGGAGCACGAGCAGCATCTTCAAGTCATTCTTCCGACTCTGAGGGATAGTTAGTTGTATGCTAAGTTTTCGAAGTGTGAGTTTTGGTTGAGTTCAGTTTCATTCTTGGGTCACTGTTGTATCAGCAGAGGGTATTCAAGTGGATCCGAAGAAGATAGAGGTAGTCAAGGACTGGCCTAGACCCGCATCAGCTACAGAGATCTGGAGTTTCGGTGGGCTATTACCGTCGGTTTGTGGAGGGGTTTTCATCTATTGCAACCCCGATGACCAGGTTAACCCAGAAGGGTGCCCAGTTTAGGTGTTCGGACGAGTGTGAGGCGAGCTTTCAGAAGCTCAAGGCAGCTTTGACTACGGCGCCAGTGTTGGTTTTGCCCACAGGTTCAGGGCCATAAATGGTATATTGTGATGCATCTCGTATTGGACTTGGTGCGGTGTTGATACAGAATGGCAAGGTTATTGCATATGCTTCGCGGCAGTTGAAGATTCACGAGAAGAATTATCCAGTTCATGATTTGGAGCTAGCAGCCATTGTTCACGCGCTAAAGATTTGGAGGCACTACTTATATGGCGTTTCATGTGAGGTGTACACGGATCACAAAAGTTTGCAATACATGTTCAAGCAGAAGGAGCTAAATTTGAGGCAGAGGAGGTGGTTGGAGCTGTTGAAAGACTATGATATCACCATCTTGTATCATCCGGGAAAGGCCAATGTAGTGGCCGATGCATTGAGTAGGAAGTCAGCCAGTATGGGCAGCCTTGAGTATATTCCAGTCGGTAAGAGGCCGCTTGCTTTGGATGTTTAGGCTTTAGCCAATCAGTTCTTGAGGTTGGATATTTTTTAGCCCAGCGGTGTGCTAGCTTGCACAATCGCTCGTTCTTCATTATTTGAGTGTAACCGTGATCGACAGTATGATGATCCTCATTTGCTTGTCCTTAGAGACACAGTGTGGCACGGAGGTGCCAAGTAGGTTACAGTTGGAGATGATGGAGTCTTAAGGATGCAGGGTCGTATTTGTGTGCCTAATGTGGATGGACTTCGTGAGTTGATTCTAGAGGAGGCCCATAGTTCCCGATATTCTATTCACCCGGGCACCGCTAAGATGTATCAGGACTTGTGGCAGCATTATTGGTGGAGGAGAATGAAGAAGGACATTGTTGCCTATGTAGCTCGGTGTTTGAATTGTCAGCAGGTGAAGTACGAGCATCAAAGACCTGGTGGTTTGTTCCAGAAGATTGAGATTCCTGAGTGGAAGTGGGAGCGTATCACTATGGACTTCGTTGTTGGACCCCCACGGACTCAGAGGAAGTTCGATGCAGTATGCGTTATTATTTATAGGCTGACTAAGTCAGCGCATTTCATTCCTGTGGCGGTTTCCTATTCTTCGGAGCGGTTGGCTGAGATCTATATCCGGGAGATTGTTCATCTTCATGGTGTGCCCCTGTCTATCATTTCTGACCTGGGTATGCAGTTCACCTTGCATTTTTAGAGGGCAGTACAGTGTGAGTTGGGTACACGGGTCGAGTTGAGCACAGCATTTCATCCCCAGACGGACGGACAGTCCGAGCGTACTATTCAGATTTTGGAGGATATGCTCCGAGCATGTGTTATTGATTTTGGAGGTTCTTAGGATCAGTTCTTGCCATTAGTAGAGTTTGCCTACAATAACAGCTACCAGTCGAGCCTTCAGATGGCTCCCTATGAGGCACTATATGGCAGGCGGTGTTGGTCGCCGGTTGGATGGTTTGAGCCGGAAGAGGCTCGGTTGTTGGGTACAGATTTAGTCCAGGATGCCCTGGATAAGGTGAAGATCATTCAGGATAGGATTCGTACAGCCTAGTCCAGGCGGAAGAGTTATGCCGACCGCAAGGTTCGTGATGTGGCATTCATGGTCAGAGAGCGAGTGTTGCTCCGGGTGTCGCCCATGAAGGGCGAGATGAGATTTGGGAAGAAGGGCAAGCTAAGCCCTAGGTTCATTGGTCCTTTTGAGATTCTTGATCGAGTGGGAGAGGTGGCTTATAGACTTGCATTGTCGCCGAGTTTATCAGCTATGCACACAGTGTTCCACGTGTCCATGCTTCGGAAGTATCACGGCAAACCATCCCACGTGTTGGACTTCAACACTGTCCAGTTAGACAAGGACTTGACCTATGAAGAGGAGCCGGTGGCCATTTTAGACCGGCAGGTTCGTCAGTTGAGATCGAAGAAGTTCCCTTCAGTTCGTGTTTAGTGGAGAGGTCAGCCTGCCGAGGAAGCTACCTGGGAGTCCGAGTCCGATATGCGGAGCCGATATCCCTATCTTTTCCCCGACTCAGGTACTTCCTTTCTCTGTCCGTTCGAGGACGAACGGTTGTTTTAGAGGTGGAGGATGTGATGACCCAAAAGGTCATCACTTGATTACAAGTCAATTCTGTGTTCCAAGGCCTTAAAAACCTCCTTTTATCTCACCTCGATTTGCGTGTGTTGTCCGAGCGTATATCCAGAACGCTTTTATGTGAAAATTTGATAAAAATGCTAATTTTGCCTTTAAAATTGAATTTAAGTTGACTTCGATCAACATTTTGGGTAAACGGACCCGGACCCGTGATTTGACGGTCCTGGAGGGTCCGTAGAAAAATATGGGACTTGGGCGTATGCCCAAAATTGAATTCCGAGGTCCCAAGCCCGAGAATTGATTTTTTGAAGAAAATTGTTTAACTGAAATTTTAAGAGTTTTTGGAAGTTTAAATGTGTTTGAATTTGATGGTATCGGGCCCGTATTTTGGTTTCGAAGCCCGGTACAGGTCTTATATTGTATTTAAGTTCTGCGTGTAAAATTTGGTAAGAAACGGACTTCATATGACGTGAATCGGACCCTCGATTGTGAAATTTAAAACTTAAGAGTTCTTGAGATTTTTCTTTGATTTTGATGCTAAACTCGTAGTTCGAGGCATTATTTTTTGCAATTTGTTCACGAGAGCAAGTCCGTATGATGTTTTTAGGTTAGTGTGCATGTTTGGTTTGGAGCCTCGAGGGCTCGGGTGAGTTTTGGATTGGCCACGTAGTGAAATTGGACTTAGGAAAACTGCTGGTGTGTTGCAGGTCTGCAGGCTTCGCAATTGCGAAGCCTGGCTCGCAAATGCAAGCTCGTATTTGCGAAGAAATATCGCAATTGCAAAGATGGGCTGGGCAGGGAGACCTTCGCATTTGCGAACCTCAATGTCGCAAGTGCGACTTCAGCAGGGACCGCAATTACGAACAGTAGTTCGCATTTGCAAAGAAAGCAGGGCAGGCCTACCTTCGTATTTGCGAAGCCTGGGCCACAATTGCGAGTTTGCATTTGCGAACCTGACATCGCAAATGTGATATATGCACCTGTGCAACTTATAACTTAGACAAAATTTCTTCATTTTTCAAACTCTCTCAATCCCTAAACTCTCTTGGATGATTTTCCAAAGACAAGTTCTTCTCAAAATCATTAGTAAGTCATTTCTAACTCATTTAATTCAATCTATAACATCTTTTTACATGATGTCAATTCAAAATCAAGGGTTTTCATGGAAAATTGGGTGATTTTGGGTAGAACTTAGGATTTTCAAATTTTGGGGATTTGGACCTCGATTTGAGGTCCGATTTCAAAAAAAATTATATAATTGAGTTCGTGGGTGAATGGGTAATCAGGTTTTGGTTCGAACCTCGGGTTTCGACCAAGCGGGCCCGGGGTCAATTTTTGACTTTTTGGGGAAATTGATAGAAAACCTATAATTTAGTATTGGGATTGAATTCTTTAGCATTTATTGATGTTGTTAAATCAATTGTTAGATACAAGTAAATTGGAGACGAATTCTAAAGGAAAAGTGGTGTTTGAGGCTTGAGTTGGCCGTGGAAGTTCGAGGTAAGTGTTTGGTCTAACCTTAGCTTGAGGGAATAGGTGTTGTGCTTTATTTGCTATGTGCTAGTGTAGTTTACAACGTATAGGTATGGTGACGAATATCTATACGTTGGTGTCTAGCATAACCGTGGGTCTTAAATTGTGATCGTTGCGTTTCTTAATAAGTACTACGTATGCCTAAATTGTTGATTATCCATGTTGAGTAAGATTTACGATTTTCTTCTTGGTATTTGGTTATTGTTGAGCATTGGCTCTAGTTGAAGTTCACTTGTGAAGTTGATTATTGGTACAAGTTTGGTTATAGCTCATTCCCTTGTCGGGACGTATTTAATTCTTATTGTTGATTCCCTTGCCGGGACGTATTTATACTTATTGTTGAATCCCTTGACGGGATATTGTTGTTGCTATTGTTTGGGTGAGGAAAGAGAGATAAAGCACGAAGGGTGATGCCGTGCACAGTTATACTTATGCATATGGTGAGAAAAGAGTGATAAAGCACGAAGGGTGATGCCGTGTACATTTACATTGATATTGATGCATATGGTGAGGAAGAATGATAAAGCACGAAGGGTGATGTCGTGCACATTTCTAGTATTTATATGGTGAGGAAGAGAGATAAAGCACAAAGGGCGATGCCGTGCACATTTTCATTACCTGATTGCATTGGTGAGGATTGAGAGTAAAAGCACGAAGGGTGATGCTGTGCACTTAATGCATGTTTGTTATGATTTCTTGCCGTTTTCGGTTCAAATACCTTAATTATCTTATTCCACTATTACTGTCATTCTTTATGTTGGTATTTCCCCCATAGCATGTTACCCCTCCCCCGTTACTTTTGAATTACTTCTGTTACTGTTATTCTACTAGATACTGTGTAACTGAAGGTTAATTATTTGTTGTGTCCTAGTCTCGTCACTACTTCGCCGAGGTTAGGCTCGACACTTACCAGCACATGGGGTCGGTTGTGCTGATACTACACTCTGCAGTCTTTTGTGCAGATTCCGGTACTGGAGCATACGGACCTTAGCTAGGGGTTGCTGCCTTCAGTCCATCGGTGACCTGAGGTAGTCCTGCAGGCGTCTGCAGGCCTTGGCGTCCCCTTTCTATCTAGTTTGTTTCTGCTCTTTTCTATTTCAAAGATAGACATGTAATTATTTTGTTCAGATCCTGTTTGTAGTATTCTTAGATAGTCCGTGAGATTGTGACACCAGTTCTGGGTGGTTTATGTTTATGGATTCGTATTGGTATTAGCTTAATCGTTAAATTTCGTTCTTCCGCATTATTATCTCCGCTGTTTATAATTTGTTAACTTGAAATTGTCGAGAGATTAAAAATGAAAAGGGTAAATTAATCGAAATTGTTGGCTTGCCTAGCTTTCACTAGTAGGTGCCATCACGACTCCCAAGGGTGGGAAATCCGGGTCGTGACAGCTCCCCCTAATGAGGGCATCAATTCACATCTTTGAGCCTTCACATTCCAGTCTTGTGCGTCATCTTCAAAAGATCGTTGGTAGAGATTTGATAAACAAATCAACCGTATTAACTTGAATAAATATGTTGCACCTTGAAATAATCATTCTTGATAGATTTGTAATGTCTTCATATGATATCGTATAATGACCATTTCAATATCTTTATAGAGGTAAAAATTCTCGCTATCATATTATCATGCTTATAGTTATAGCACGATACAGATGTGCACAAATTGCACTTAGGATGTAGTACTTCATGACCAAGAATTCTATATGCTTTTAGCAATTTAAATCATTCATGGATTGTCATATAAGTTAAGTCAAATAAGCCATATAAATAGACTTTAGATGCATATCAAGTTCTCATGTCGTGCTAGACATATAAAATAGATAAAAGTGACTGCACACACCATTGACTTTATACTTTCAAATGTTTGAACTGCGGGTCAACAACTACATGTCTTTCATATGAAACCAATTCTACTTGAATTGTTTCTCCAGACTTAAGATCCTCATATATATATTTAGCATTATCATAGATCTAGTCGATGGACATTTTATATCGGTTCCAACCTTTTTTTTTCATAAAACATAACATAGAGATCTCTCATTCATATTTTCAGGTACCTGAACCTCTCTTGAAATTTTATGAAGTGTTATGTCATGTGATCTTCTAGATCACTTGCCTGCTTGTTATGATAATTTGCTCATCTTCTTTATCAAGAATTTTATTTGAAACCAATTTGTCTATACGCTTTAAGTGTACCATAGACTTTGTCCTTCTAGGAGTTATTCTAATAGAAGCATTTGCAGTGAGAATATAGTTACTTTTTTGGGTCAGCAAATGTGTATGGCATGCTTTGCAACATATTGAAAATGAATTATCTTTTTATGATCTTCAAGTTCGTATTATCTTACTCGAGGATCTAGATGTGGAAATGATAATTCATTTCATGTAACTTTTTCTCAACTGTTTATCCTGTCTCTCCCTCATGTTAGAAAAACTAACTTGCTTCCTGAATTTTGGTAACCCTCCTTTGTGTGTTATGGTGTTAATCAAAATATACACCGCACATCAATAATAATAAGATGGAATTATTTGGTTCTTGAACCTGAACCACTTGTAAAAGGAGAATGTGATATACTTTCGTATATAACGTATATCAAACTGATATAGATAACATTATTCTCATAAGCAATAGTTTAACTATTAAGTGAAGGCACTCAATAAATTATTTTGCTAAACCAGTTGTGATGTAAACCAACTTATCAAGAACTATGTTGAATAAAAAAATATAAAAATTATGCTCGAAATTAAATTATTGAGCAAGTTACCTCGCAAACATCAGGTTGCGGGTTAATAATAATCGCACATGTAACCATCTTATATATGCACCTTATGTGGTATACATGGCAGATGAATGGGCCCATATTCACCTTTGATATTTTCAGCATTCATGAGATTCTATCCCAATTTTAGTTGGTATGTTAATTAATGAGAACAATAAACATAAGAGAATTCACACAGACCTTTCTAGTTTTTTAATATTTACCCATGCGAATACTCTTTTATTTTTGCACATCATACTTAAATTAACATGGCTAAACCAATTATGCCAACTGAATAAATTATCAATATTGATAAACTTCAGGTTTACATCATGACGTGTACAATTATCAATAAACTCCAAGCTTATTATGATATGGGGCTTTTATATCAATAAACCTTTACTTTATTGTGGTATTCTTTTTTTCTGTAGTACAAACTGGAGAATAAAGCGGGTAACTTTTCACATACATATTACACTACAACAAGTTGTAGTAATAGAAGATATTAAGTCTTCTCATTAGTTATAGTGTCAATCTAACAAACCGCTTTCGCAAATACTTCAGAAACTAAATAAGTTTCTTTGAGACTTACTACGACACAATACCTTATTGATAATTAATTTTTTTCTCCAAATAGTAATAATTGGCTCTTCCAAAGCATTCAATTAATTTTGTAGTACCACATATTCATCAACGTCCATATGGTGAATATCTCTTTCAAGTAGAAAGTTATACCATTATCGTAATGATCAAAATCATTATATGCAAGATATATTGGTTCTATTACTTTTGCCCCTGTAATAATCACATTGCCATAATATTTTGTCATAATCGTAATAGGTACATGATCAATAACCATTCATGCCATAATAATAAAATTATTTTCTTATTTCATCTCAAACCTCCTTCTAGAGGTGGGTGTAGTATATTTACTACCACTAGCACGTTCATATTCTTTCAAGAACGAATATGTATTCGTAAATCACATTCTGTGTAATGACCCGGCCGGTCATTTTGATAATTAGCATCCCATTTCGGTGGCTTAAGGTCTCGAGCAGCTTCAAATTATGTATTAGGACTTGCGTGTGTGGCCGGGTTCAATTTTCGGATGATTCGGGATTGATATGGAAGAACTTAGAAGCTTAAGTGAAAAGAGTTGACCGGAGTTTGAGTTTTGTGAAGACGACTCTGTAATGGTGTTTTGATTATTCCAATAGCTTCGTATTGTGATTTTGGACGTAGGTGTGCCCGAATTTGGATTTGGAGTTCCGTAGGTTAATTTAATGCATTTTGGCAAAAGTTGGAAATTTGGAGGTTTGGAAGGT
This sequence comes from Nicotiana attenuata, assembly GCF_001879085.1. NCBI lineage: Eukaryota > Viridiplantae > Streptophyta > Magnoliopsida > Solanales > Solanaceae > Nicotiana > Nicotiana attenuata. The sequence continues at coordinate 1,302,480 of NW_017670266.1, read as the reverse complement.
TGAGAGGTTTGACCGCGCCTTGAATTTATTGATATCAGGCTCGGATTGCAATTCCGAGAGTTCAATTATCTTCGTTATGTCATTTGGGACTTGCATGCAAAATTTGAAGTTATTCCGGGTTGGTTTGATATGATTCGGCGCGAGTTGTATAACTTGAAAGTTCATTAAGTTCGATTCGAGGTACAAATTCGTAGTTTTGATATTGTTTGATATGATTTGAGGCCTCGAGAAGGTCCGCGTTATGTTTGGACGGGGTCCCGAGGGCCTCAGGTATGTTTCAGACGAATTTTGGATGGTTTCCATGCTGAGGGCAGGTCTGGTTCTGGTGTCTCACATCTACGCATTTCTGGAGTGCAGAAGCAGAGCCGCTTTTGCATGAATCTTGTCGCTTCTATGATGTTGAGGCCTGGGAAGGAGGTCTGCTTTTGCGAGTGATGGAGCGCGGGTGCGAAGGTCTCACCCGCGTATCAATTTACTCTACAACATTATTACCTATTTGTCCCCTGTTGCTAATCGTTGTTTCTAGTGTTTTATTGCGAGTATTGTTTTGTTATCCTTACCATGCTTAGCCTTTATATTGACATTGTTTTCCTGTTAGTTTCACATTCATACTTGTACAGGTTGTTAAGTCTAGTAGGTGTCTTGACTATCCCTAGTCACTACTCCGCCGAGGTTAGTCTTGATACTTACTGGGTACCGCTGTGTTGTACTCATGCTATGCTTTCTGCACATTTTTATGAATATTCAGGTACTTCGGAGTTGGTTGATCACAAGCTAGTTGTTCGGGCTTTGTTGTGGAAACTCAAGGTATACATGTCGTCGCATTCGCAGGCCTCGGAGTCACCTTCTGATATAGTACTTGTACTGTCAATTTCTCTTCCCAAACAGCTGTACTTAGAAGATTTTCCTAGTAACTCAGTAGAGCTTATGACTTGTACTTCCAGATTTGGCTATTGTATTGCACTCGGGATTCTTGGTTTACTATAGAAATTTCAACTTCATGCTTAATAGTTGTTTCTGGTTAAATTCTACCATTTAATTTAGTAAGTGTTAGGCTTACCTAGTTCATCACGACATCCTATGGAGAGAAATTGGGGTCGTGACAAGTTGTTATCAGAGCTCTAGGTTCATAGGTGCTACGAGTCATAAGCGAGTTTAGTAGAGTCTTGCGGATCGGTACAGAGACGTCTATACTTATCTTAGAGAGGCTATGCAACTATTAGGACAATTTCACTCCTTTCATTCCTATCGTGCGAGATTATGGATCTTGAAGTTTGATCCTTTGTCATTCTATTCTCTCAAAGATGGTGAGGACATGAGCTGCAATTACTGATGACGCTGCCCCTAGAGCCGGTGTTGCTAGGGATCAGGGCAGAGGAAGAGGCTGAGGTCGAGGAGGAGCACATGTTTCAGCTAGAGCACCTGTCAGAGCAGCAGTTGAGGAGCCGCAAGTAGCTCCGATTGGGGGACAGGTACCGGAGGCGCCAGTTGCTACCTCGGGACATCAGGAGACTTTAGCACAGTTCCTGAACATGTTTGATACGTTGGCTCAGGCAGGGTTTATTCTGACTGTACCAGCCACTTCACAGACCGGGGGAGTAGCTCAAACTCCCACCGCCTGTACTCTAGAGCAGAGAGTCCCCGTTGGTCAAGTTCCAGGTGTCATGCCCACATAGCCTGTTGTTCCAGTTCAGCATGTGGTTAGGGCAGCAGCATCTGAGGAGGAACAGCTTAGACTTGCGAGGTTCAAGAAGTATTACCCCCTACTTTAAGTGGTTTGGCTTCAGAGGATACACATGGTTTTACAGAGGAGTGCCACCGTATTCTCTGCACTATGGGTATTGTGGAGGCGACTGGGGTTGCTTTTATTACATTCCAGCTTAAGGGAGTGGCATATCAGTGGTGGCGAGCGTACGAGTTGGGTAGCCCGACCGATACAGCTTCACTTTCATGGACTCAGTTTTCAGAGATGTTCTTGAGAGAGTTTGTTCCCCTAAACCTTCGAGATGCATGGCGCGCGAAGTTTGAGTAGCTACGCCAAGGCACTACGTTAGTGTCAGAGTATGCCGTTAGATTCAGTGATTTGTTCAAACATGCACCTGCTTTGGTTTCTATAGTTAGATAGCGAGCCTGTGGATTCATTGAGGGGCTCAGTGATGGTATCCGATTCAGCATGGCTCGAGAGTTGGAAACGGATGTTCCATTCCAGTAAGTGATAGGGATCGCTCACAGATTAGAGGGCATGTGGGTTCAAGAGGGAGAGGTCAGGGAGGCTAAGAGGCCTCGTAGACTGGGAGGATCTACTGCTCCCTATTTTGGAGGGAGGGTACGGCATGGTAGAAGTTTTGTGGGTCAGCCAGTTCAGTTCTCACTTCAAGCTTCGCACGGTGTTTCAGATACCCATGGGTCTCAGAGTACCCCCAACGGATAGCTTCCACAACCATGTCAGTGTAGGGGCTACTTTGAGTGTGGAGATACCATCCACATGGTAAGAGATTGTCCCAAACTCCAGACAGATGTGTCATAGCAGGGTATTCAGGCTATAAGTTCTGCTCCAGTTGCTGCTATCCCTGTACCACCAGCTAGTGGTGTAGGTCAGGCGAGTAGAGGGCGCCAAAGAGGGGGCGGCCCAGCCCATTAATATGCTTTCTCCTGTAGGGTTAAGGCCGTTGAACTAGATGATGTTGTCACATGTATGGTTTTGATTTTCTATAGAGAAGCAGGGCATTCTTATTTTGCTTCGGTTCTGCTTATCAGAGTGAATCCTCCTATCTTGCTTCACATAAGGGTGAGTTTCATGATTTTGTACTTATGTGTTTGTCCCTGTTGGGAGATTTTATAATGGTAGCCCGTATCTATCATTTTATTTTGTCCACTATTGAGAGCTATGAGACTAGAAGTGATTTCTGTTACTCATTACGGCGGGTTTTGATTTGAATTCTGGATGGTTGGTTACCATTTGTGATTTAGATGCTCTACTGGTATGGGAAGTTCGTTATGTATTATGATTCACGGAATTGAATTAGTGGAAGGTTTTGGTTGGTATGATGTGCATTCTACTTGTGATTCAGGGCTGAGGATGGGACCCTCGTATTTTCATATGATTTGATATGTTTGAACTGGGCTACGTGCGGCGGTGGAGTTATATTAGGATGATATCCTTGTGATTAGTTCATATGTTTTGATTCTCCCTTGTGGAGTTGATTCATAGTATGGTACTGATAGGGAGTGGTGCCTGTCTGTCTTGTTTGATAATCCTCTCACGTGTTTCTCTTTGCATATTCAGTTATATTCGCGTTGTGCTTATTGGGATTTGGCTACGAGGTGTGTGCCCAGGTAGCATTAGATGTGACTTGTTGATTCGGGTGAATGATTATGAGATCCTCATGCTTCTTGCATCATTGTCAGTGTTGTGAAGGCTTGGGACGAGGTTTTAGTTGAGATGAGGTTTATTGTCGGTGATGTATTTGATGATGGGCAGGTATTGTGATCAGAGTTGTTAGGGGTATATGTGATGTGTTATGTCATGTGGTTGTATCTTGTGGGTGTAGGAATGAGTTGTTACAGCTGGTTGAGGCTGATACCGTGTGTTGATGTGGGAATCAGATCTTTGGGAAATCATCAGATGGTGAAAAATTTGGTTCTAAGGTTTATCGGTGTAGGTGGAAGGAATAATATTCTGTTGAGATGGTATTGTTGGTCTTATGTGGATTGAGTGACATGGGATCACCTGCAATTATATGTATAGTGAGTACATTCACCAATTTGATGACATCGGAATGGTTTCTTGGCATGTTCGCGGACGAACGTTTGTTTAAGAGGGGGAGAATGTAACGATCCGATCGTTTTGAGAATTAGCGTCCCGTTTGGTGGATTAAGGTTTCGAGCAGCTTTGTATTATATATGATGACTTGCGTGTGTGGCTGGGTTCGATTTTCGCATGATTCGGGATTGATTTGGAAGAAAAATTCTTATTTTAGAAGCTTAAGTGAAAAGAGTTGACCGGAGTTTGACTTTTATGAAGACGACTCTAGAATGGTGCTTTGATTATTCCAATAGCTTCGTATGGTGATTTTGGACTTAGGTGTGTGTCCGGATTTGGATTTGGAGGTTCGTAGGTTAATTTGATGCATTTTGGCGAAAGTTGGAAAGTGAAGCTTTGGAAGGTTGAGAGGTTTGACTGGGAGTTGACTTTGTTGATATCAAGCTCGGATTACGATTCCAAGAGTTGAATTAGCTCTGTTATGTCATTTGGTACTTGCATGCAAAATTTGAGGTTATTCCGGGTTGGTTTGATATGATTCAGCGCAAGTTGTAAAAGTTAAAAGTTCATAAGTTCATTAAGTTCGATTCGAGGTGCGAATTCATAGTTTTGATGTTGTTTTATGTGATTTGAGGCCTCTAGAAGGTCTGCATTATATTTAGGAACTTGTTGGTATGTTTGGACGAGGTCCCGAGGGCCTAGGGTGTGCTTCGAGCGAGTTTCGGATGGTTTCCATGTTAGAGGGCAGGTCTGGTTCTAGTGTCTCGCATCAATGCATTTCTGGAGCGCAGATGTAATGCCTCTTTTGCATGAATCTTTCCGCCTCTACAATATTGAGGCTTGGGCAGAAGGTCCGCTTCCGCGAGTGATGGAGCGCAGGTGCGAAGGTCGCACTCGCGTGTCAAGGGTCGCAGGTGCGAGGGTGTCCGCTTCTAGGGCTGTGCTAACACTTTTGCGGCATTGCAGATGCGACTTTTACTTGCACAGGTGTGGCCCCTGGTATGTTTAGTGGGAACCACAGCTGCGGGTGTTGTCTCGCAAAAGCGAAAGCGCAGGTGTTCAATTTTGTCCGCAAATACGGAAGTGCTAGGCAGAAGGTGTATATCTCGAGGGTTTGGCCATTATCTTCATATTTTGAGTTGTAGACCTCGGTTTTGGGCGATTTTGGAGGGGTTCTTCACGGTTTGGATTGGGGTAAGTGTTCCTTACCCGAATTTTATTATATTTCATGAATCCATTGTTATTTTCATCATACTTGGGGAAAAGTGTAAAAACTCCTTAGACTAAATTTTGGAGATTTGAAAGACAATTTGAAGTCGGATTCGAGTAATTCTTGTATGGTTGGACTCATTATCAAATGGGTGTTCGGATTTTAAAATTTTGGTTGGGTTTCGAGACGCGAGCCCGGGTTGACTAATTGAGTTGACTTTTTATTTCTCTTTCAAGATCGAAGCTTTATCATCCGGAATTGTTTCCTATGATTTTTATTTATGATATTAAGTTATTTTGGCTAGATTTGATCCGTCCGGAGGTTGTTTGACGCAAGAAGGTCATTTTAGAGTATCAGTGTAGCTTCTTTGAGGTAATTATCTTGCCTAACTTTGTGTGGGGGAACTACCCCTTAGGATTCGAGTCATTTGTGCTAATTGTGTCATGTGAAGGCCGTGTACGCGAGGTGACAAGTATGTGCTCGAGCTTATTTGTGGGAATTTGACCGTTTTAAGCTCTTAGGTTCTTATGTTCACTAAATACGAAGTTGTCTTATCATGTTAAATCCTCAATTTACTAAATTCACCCTTACGTGTCTTATTTAAAGTTGATTGATTCATGTTCTATCCTTATTGCCAAATAAACTCTTATGTGCCTTAATTGAAGTTGTCGCCTCTTTTACTGCCATGATGTCCTTCCCGTAATTCCTTAATCCTAATTGAAGTTACTGTTTTCTCTTCCATAATTGCTTAACCTTAATTGAAGTTTTTATTATCCCTTTCATTGTTTACTTATCCTTAATTGGAATCATTGCTACATTCTTTCTCTCTTATCGTCAAGTTGCACTTACGTGGAAACATTGTTGCATGTTATCCCTTCAATTGTTGAGCCACTCTTATTGAATATAGTCGTTACACATTATCTCTCCCCTTGTTGCGTTATTCCTATTTTAGACCACTATTTCTTGTTGTGTCTTTCATTGGGAGTTCGTCCTTCCGTTTCTTTGTGTTCTGTAATTCTTTTGTTGATTTACTTGTCGTACTCTCATGATGTTATTGTGCTCAGTGTTGTTGAGCTGTGGGCTATGAATGGTTGTGGTATTGGAATTGTTTTGAGGAAATATTTTGGCATATGGGCACATGTGGTGAAAGTCATTATAGTGTGTTGTTATGTTTCGGCACACATGGTATTGTTGAGAGGATTGTCGGGGTGTTCGCACGTGAGTTGTCCGTGCTATTGTTATTATTGATATTTTCACATGCGGCATGACAAGGCGGGCTATATATATGTGGGTTTGCGCATGTGGCGAGACAAGGCGGAAATATTATTATGCGCGTGCGGCGAGACAAGCGGGCATTTACTTTATTGTTGCGCACATGGAAAGACAAGGTGCGCTATGTCGGGGAATGATTTGTGAAGACTTGTGATGACCTGGGGCATTGTTATTGATGATGTTGTGTAGTTGTGCGCCTACCTTGTGTGAGTTATACATTGTACATTTTGTGGTGATTGTTTCCTATGGACCATTCGTGGTCTCTACTCTTACTTGTTGACTTGAGTTTTGACATGTGATGACCCGAAAGGTCATATTATGTTTTAGAACCCAATTCCATACTTTTAAGACTTAAACACTCATTTTATCCCTCCTCAATTTGCGTCCATAGTCCGGACGTGTTTCCGGGAAGCTTTTATGTTAAAAACTGATGAAAATAAGAATTTTGCCTAAAAATTTCATTTGAGTTGACTTCAATCAACATTATGAGTAAACGGACCCGAATTCGTGAATTGACGGTCCCGGTGGGTCTGTATCATGAAATGGGACTTGAGTGTATGCCCGAAATCGATTTCGGAAGTCCCTAGCCCGAGTTATCGGACTTTGTAGAAATTTGAAAGTTATAGGCTTAATGAAATTAAAATGTTTGACTATTAGTTATTAGGTCCATATTTTGATCCCGGACCTTGGTGTAGGTCCAATATCATATTTATGACTTGCCTGTCAAATTTGGTGAGAAACAGAGTTCGTTTGACATGATTCGGACGTCCGGTTGTGAAAATAGAAGTTTCAAAGTTTTCTTGAAAAATCTCATTTGATTTGGTGTTCAATTCGTAGTTCTAGGTGTTAATTTGGCGATTTGGACGTGCGAGCAAGTTCGTATGATATTTTTAGACTAGTGTGCAAAGTTGGTTTAGAGCCCCGAGGACTCGGGTGAGTTTCGGGTATGCTACGGAGTGAATTGGACTTAGAGCATTGCTGGTTCTGCAACTGGTGTCTGATCTCACATTTGCGAGATCAGTGTTCGCATTTGCGAACAATCCCCAAGCTGACAGGCTCACAATTGCGAACAAATTCTTCGCATTTACGAAGAGTACCTGGGCCAACCTTAATTTGCATTTGTGATCTAGAGGTCGCATTTGCGGGGAGCCAGTGATCGCATTTGCCAAGGGGAGCTGGTCAGGTAGTCGTCGCAATTGCGATCAAATGGTCGCAATTGCGGGTTGGTCAGTGTTTGCATTTGCGAACTTTTCATCGCAAATGCGATAAATGCAGAGGTGTGGGAGTCTTCGCAAATGCGATGGATTTCTCGCATTTGCGGGCTTCGTATTTACGAAGCCCAGGTCACAAATGGGACATCTGCAGCTGAACAAAAAAAGACTTAGATTGGATTTTTGGTTCATTCTTCAAATTTTCTAAACCTAAAACCTTAGAGGAAATTTTTCCAAGACTTCTTCTTCCCCAAATTGTTGGTAAGTGATTCTAACCTATTTCCTTTCGATCTTTCACTATATTTCACAAGTTTTCAATCTAAAATCTAGAGTTTTCATGGTGGAATTAGGGGTTTTTGTGTAGAAATTAGGGATTTGGTAAATTGGGGATTTAGACCTCAAATTGAGGTTGGATTCCCAAACAAATCACATAACCGGGCTCGAGGGTGAATGGGTAATCGGGTTTTGGTCCGAATTTCGGGTTTGGACCAAGAAGGCCCGGGTGTTGACTTTTATTGACTTTTTAAATAATGACCTAAATTGAATTCTTTACAATTGTGGGTAGTTCATAAGGCTTAATTTGAATCGTTTGGTTCGTAAATTGCTAGATTCTATTGGTTCGAAGGCTTGTTTGTAAGGAAAAGCGGTGGTTGAGCTTTGAGTTTGGTCTTTGGAGCGAGGTAAGTGTCGTGGTTAACCTTGACTTGAGGGAATAGGTCTTGTTTGTCTATTTGCTACGTGTTTAGATGTTGGGTACAACGTATATGTGAGGTGACGAGTACTTATGCGTTGTTGTCGGGTCATAGCATGCGGGTGGGACTTGTTCTTGTAATTGATGCTTTCCTTGATCATATATTTCATGCTTAGACTAGTTAATTGTTAAATTGATCGTTCTTATCATGTTTATGAGCTTTGGTGATCATTGATTATAGATTCTCAGTTGAGATTGGTATTGTGGGACCGTTGGTGAAGTAAGGCTTATATTTATTGATCCTATCTCCCTGTTTTTACTTGTTCATTGTTTTGTGGTAAGGGAGAGTGTTAATGCACGAAGGGTGATGTCGTGCCGTATGTGAGTGCTAATGCACGAAAGGTGATGTCGTGCCATATTGTGAGTGTTAATGCACGAAGGGTGATGTCGTGCCATATTGTGAGTGTTAATGCACGAAGGGTGATGCCGTTCCATGTTGTGAGAATTAATGCACGAAGGGTGATGTCGTACCATATCTGTTGATTTATATTCTGAGGTTGAGAGTAAAAGCATGAAGGGCGATGTCGTGAAATTTTATTGTTTTACTGTAAGGTTGAGAGTAAAAGCACGAAGGGTGATGCCGTGCACTTTTCCTTACTGTGTTTAGTTATTTTCACTGGTTCAAGGCATATTGACTGTTCTAGTTATCATTTTTGCTGTGATTTTCTTATCTCATATCCCCCTCAGCATGTCCCCCTCCCGATATTACTTATCTAGCTTCTATTCATTGTTATTATGTACATATACTGTTAAATTGCACAAGTTTATTAGATGTGTGTCTTGTCACAGCCTCATCACTACTTCGTCGAGGTTAGGCTCGACACTTACCAGTACTTGGGGTCGGTTGTACTAATACTACACTCTGCACTATTGTGTAGATTTTGGTACCAGCCCTAGCTGATCGTGAGGTTAGCAGCTGGATTTGATCGTCAGGAGAACAAGGTAGATTTGCTGGCGTCCACAGACTCTAGAGTCTCTTCCTAGTATTATTATTTGGCTTTTTCTTTTCCTTCAGAACAGTGTATTTTCTTTCAGACTCTGTTTCTAGTAAATTGTAGTAGCTCGTGAGTTGTGACTCCAAATTCTAATTGTATCAAATGTTACGGGTTATGTTTTTCTGCAAAGAAATTTTAACTTTTATTTCGCTTATTTGCTCTTATCATCGAAGTTGGCTAAAGTTGGTATTAAGAATCCTCTAACGTTGGCTTGCCTAGCAAGTGAAATGTTAGGCACCATCACGGTCCCGACGGTGGGTATTCCGGGTTGCTGGCGTCAGCAAACCTTGGAGTCTCTTCCTAGTCTTATTATTTGGCTGTTTATTTTCCTTCAGAACTGTGTATTTTCTTTCACACTCTGTTTGTAGTAAATCGTAGAAGCTCGTGAGTTGTGACTCCAGATCCTAATTGTATCAAATGTTACGGGTTTATGTTATTCCGCAAAGAAATTTTAACATATGTTTAGCTTATTTACTCTTATCATTGAAGTTGGCTAAAGTTGGTATTAAGAATCCTCTGACGTTGTCTTTCATAGCAAGTAAAATGTTAGGCACCATCACGGTCCCGATGGTGGGAATTCCGGGTCGTGACAAGTTGGAGTTCACTTCAGTGGTGCACCTTCTGAGGATCCACAGGATTACCTTGACCGATGCCATGATGTGTTGCAAAACATGGGGATAGTTGAGACCAATGGGTCGATTTTGCTGTGTTCCAGACAATGGGTGCCGCCAAGAGATGGTGGAAGGACTTTGTATCGACCATACCACCTGGGTCGCCTGCTCTCACTTGGGACCAGTTCTCTCAGATATATCTTGAGAAGTTCCTTCCTATCACGTTGAGAGAGGACTATCAGAGGCAGTTCGAGCGTCTTCAGCAGGGCTCTATGTCTGTCACCCAATACGAGACCCGATTTGTGGATTTGGCCCGTCATGCTATTCTTCTGCTTCCTAGCGAGAGAGAGAGAGAGGGTGAGGAGGTTTATTGAGAGACTTGCTCAGCCTATCAAGTTGCAGACGGCCAAGGAGACTGGGAGTGAGATTTCTTTTCAGACAGCTGCCAATGTTACCAGGCAAGTCGAAATAGTTCTAGCACAGGGGGGGAGGTCAGGGATTTGATAAGAGGCCTCGTCATTCTGGTGGATTCAGTAGTGCTTCATCTGGAGGCAGGGGTACTTTTGGTAGAGGCCATCCTCCCAGGCCGTTTCATTCAGCACTTCAGGCATCCCACTGTGCTTCACGTGGTCGTGGCTCTCATATGCCTTATTTCGATCAGCTAGCCTACAGTGCACCACCAACTCCTATTAGTGCACCTCCGCTCCAGAGCTTTCAGGGTGGTTACTCAAGCCGACAGGGTCAGTTTCAGGGTCAGCAGTCATAGCAGCCGAGGTCTTGTTATACTTGTGGTGATCCGAGGCACATAGCTAGATTTTGCCCTCGAGCATCGAGCAGTTCTCAGCATCAGGGTTCTCGTGCCATAGTTCCGGCACCAGGTGCGTCACCGCTTGCTCAGCCAGCTAGTGGTAGGGGTCAGGCAGCTAGAGGTAGAGATCAGGCCATTAGAGGTGAAGGTCAGGCTGCTAGAGGTGGAGGCCAGCCAGTCAAGGCCCGTCCTCGAGATGTAGTTCAGTGTGGTGGGGCCCAACCCTGATACTATGCCTTTCCAGCCAGGCCTGAGGTTGAGTCATCTGACGCGGTTATCACAAGTACGGTTTCAGTTTGCAGTAGAGATGCCTCAATTCTATTTGATCTGGGTTCTACTTATTCCTACGTGTCATCCTATTTTGCTTCATATTTGGTTGTGCCTCGTAATTCTTTGAGTGCTCCTGTGTATATGTCCACAGCCGTGGGTTATACTATTGTCGTAAATCATGTTTATCGTTCGTGTGTGGTTACCATTGGGAGTCTTGAGACTCGTGTATATCTCCTACTTCTCGACATCGTCGATTTTGATGTCATTTTGGGTATGCATTGGCTGTCATCTTATCATGCTATATTGGATTGTCATGCCAAGACGGTGACCTTAGCCTTACCGGGGTTGCCCCGACTAGAGTGGAGAGGGAATCCTGGCCATTCTACCAGCAGGGTTATCTTTTATGTGTAGGCTCAGCATATGGTCGAGAAGGGGTGTCTAGCTTATCTGGCTTATGTCCGTGATTCTAGTGCGGAGGTTCATTCCATGGATTCGGTACAAGTTGTTCGTAAGTTACCTAGAGGTGTTTCCTGCAGACCTGCTAGGGATGCCACCCGACAGAGACATCGACTTTTGTATTGATTTGGTTCCGGCCTTCCGGGCACTCAACCCATTTTTATTCTGCCATACCGTATGGCACTGCCAAAGTTGAAAGAATTGAAGGAGTAGTTGCAAGATTTGCTTGATAAGGGCTTTATTAGACCCAGTGTCTCGCCCTGGGGTGCGCCCGTGTTGTTTGTGAAGAAGAAGTATGTATCGATGAGGATGTGCATAGATTATCGGCAGTTGAACAAAGTCACCATCAAGAACAAGTATCCATTGCCGAGGATTGATGATTTATTTGATCAGCTTCAGGGTTCCAAAGTGTTTTCGAAGATTGATTTGAGGTCTGGCTACCATCACCTGAGTACTAGGGTATCCGATGTCCCTAAGATAGCTTTTCGAACTCGATATGGGTATTATGAGTTTCTAGTGATGTCATTTGGGTTGACAAATGCCACAGCAGCATTTATAGATTTGATGAACCGGGTTTTCAAGCCCTATCTGGATTCCTTTGTGAGTGTATTTATTGATGATATCTTGATCTACTCCCGCAGTCGAGAGGAGCATGAGCAGCATCTTCGGATCGTTCTTCAGACTCTGAAAGACAGCCAGTTAAATGCTAAGTTTTCAAAACGCGAGTTTTGGTTGAGCTCAATCACTTTCTTGGAGCATGTTATGTCGGCAGATGGTATTCAGGTGGACCCTAAGAAGATTGAGGCAGTTCAGAACTGGCCTAGACCCACTTCAGCTACAGTGATACAGAGTTTCTTGGGATTGGCGGGTTATTACTGTCGGTTTGTGGAGGGTTCTCATCTATAGCAGCCCCGTTGACCAGGTTGACCCAGAAGGTTGCCCTATTTAGATGGTTAGACGAGTGTGAGGCGAGCTTTCAGAAGCTCAAGACTACTTTGACTACGACGCTAGTGTTGGTGTTTTCCACAAGTTCAGGGCCTTATACAGTATATTGTGACGTATCTCGTATTGGACTTGGTGCGGTATTAACACAGGACGGCAAGGTGATTGCATATGTGTCACGGTAGCTGAAGGTTCACGAGAAGAATTACCCTGTTCATGACTTAGAGCTGGCAGCCATTGTTCATGTCCTAAGAATTTGGAGGCACTATCTTTACGGGCTGTCGTGTGAGGTATTCACAAATCATCGGAGTTTGTAGTACTTGTTCAAACAGAACGATCTCAACTTGAGGTAGTGGAGGTGGTTGGAGCTATTGAAAGACTATGATATCACCATTTTGTATCATCTCGGGAAGGCCAATGTGGTGGCCGATGCCTTGAGTAGGAAGTCAGTGAGTATGGGCAGCCTTGTGTACATTCCAGTCGGTGTGAGACTGCTTGCATTAGATGTTCAGGCCTTGGCCAATCAATTCGTGAGGTTGGATATTTCTGAGCCCAGTCGTGTTCTAGCTTCTACAGTCGCTTGGTCTTCATTGTTTGAGCGCATCAGGGAGCGGCAGTATGATGACCCTCATTTACTTTTCGTTAGGGACACGATGCGGTACGGTAATGCCAAGCAGTTTACGGTTGGTGATGATGGAGTTTTGAGGATGCATGGTCGTGTTTTTGTGTCTAATGGGTATGGACTTCGTGAGTTGATTCTTGAAGAGGCCCACAGTTCCCGGTATTCTATTCATCCAGGCGTCGCCAAGATGTATCAGGACTTGCGGCAGCATTATTGGTGGAGGAGGATGAAGAAGGATATAGTTGCATATGTGGCTCGGTGCCTAAATTGTCAGCAAGTAAAGTACGAGCATCAGAGACTTGGTGGGTTGCTTCAGAAGATAGAGATTCCTGAGTGGAGGTGGGAGCGTATCACTATGGATTTCGCTGTTGGACTCCCATGGGCTCAGAGGAAGTTCGACGTAGTTTGGGTCATTGTGGACAGGCTGACCAAGTCAGCAAATTTCATTCCTGTGGAAATTACCTATTCTTCAGAGCGGTTGGCGGAGATTTATATCTGCGAGATCGTTCGTCATCACGCTGTGCCCGTGTCTATCATTTCTGATCGAGGTACGCAGTTCACCTCGCATTTTTGGAGGGCAGTGCAGCGTAAGTTGGGCACGCAGGTTGAGCTGAGTACAATATTAGTCTGAGCGCACTATCCAGATATTGGAGGATATGCTCCACGATTGTGTTATAGACTTCGGAGGTTCGTGGGATCAGTTCTTGCCACTTGTGGAGTTTGTCTACAAAAACAGCTATCAGTCGAGCATCCAAATGGTTCCCTATGAGGCATTATATGGTAGATGGTGTCGATCGCCGGTTGGATAGTTTGAGCCAGGGGAGGCTCGATTATTGGGTACAGATTTGGTATAGGATGCCTTGGATAAGGTCAAGATTATTTAGGATCGACTTTGCACAGCTCAGACCAGGCAGAAGAGTTATGCCGACCATAGAGTTTGTGATGTTGCATTCGTGGTTGGAGAGCGGGTGTTGCTCCGGGTTTCACCCATGAAGGGTATGATAGGGTTCGGAAAGAAGGGCAAGTTGAGCCCTAGATATATTGGAACCTTTGAGTTTCTTTAGAGAGTGGGTGAGGTGGCTTACAAGCTCGCATAGCCACCCAGTTTATCAGTGGTATATCCGGTATTCCATGTGACCATGCTCCGGAAGTATCACGGCGATCCGTCCCACGTGTTAGATTTCAGCTCTGTCCAGTTGGACAAGGATTTGACCTATGAGGAGGAGTCGGTGGCTATTCAAGCCCGGCAGGTTCGTCAGTTGAGATAGAAGAGTTATCCTTCAATTCGAGTGCAGTAGAGAGATCAGCCCGTCGAGGCCGCTACATGGGAGTCTGAGTCGGACATGCAAAGTAGATATCCCCACCTTTTCACCAACCTAGGTACTTTTCTATGTCCGTTCGAGGATGAACGGTTGTTTTAGAGGTGGAGAATGTGATGACCCGAAAGGTCATCTTATGTTTTATAACCCAATTCTACACTTTTAAGCTTTATACACCTCATTTTATCCCTCCTCAATTTAAGTGTGCAGTCCGAGCGTGTTTCCGGGAAGCTTTTATGTTAAAAACTGATAAAAATAAGAATTTTGCCTAAAAATTTCATTTGAGTTGACTTCGGTCAACACTTTGAGTAAACGGACCCGAATTCGTGTTTTGACGGTCCTGGTGGGTCTGTATCGTGATTTAGGACTTGGACTTATGCCCGGAATCGATTTCGGAAGTTCCTAGCCCGAGTTATCAGACTTTGTAGAAATTTAGAAGTTATAGGCTTAATGAAATTGAAATGCTTGACCAAGGTTTGACTTTTAGATATCGGGTCCGTATTTTTGTTCCGGACCTCGGTATAGGTCCAATATCATATTTATGACTTGCCTGTCAAATTTGGTGAGAAACAGAGTTGGTTTGATTTGATTCGAATGTCCGGTTGTGAAAATAGAAGTTTCAAAGTTTTCTTGAAAAATTGCATTTGATTTGGTGTTCAATTCGTAGTTCTAGGTGTTATTTTGGCTATTCGATCGCGCAAGCAAGCTCGTATGATCTTTTTAGAATTGTGTGCAAAGTTAGTTTAGAGGCCCGAGGGCTCTAGTGAGTTTCGGGTAGGCTACGGAGTGAATTGTACTTAGAGCATTGTTGGTTATGCAACTGGTGCCTGATCTCGCATTTGCGAGGTCAGTGTCGCATTTACGAACATTCCCCAAGCTGACAGGCTCGCAATTGCGAGCAAATTCTTCGCATTTGCGAAGAGTACCTGGTCGCATTTGCGGGGTCACATTTACGCGGATCCAGGGATCGCATTTGCGGTCAAGTCTTCGCATTTGCGAAGGGGAGCTGGGTCAGGCAGTGGTCGCAATTGCGGATTGTTCAGTGTTCGCATTTGCGAACTTTTCATCGCAAATGCGATGAATGTAGAGGTGTGGGAGTCTTCGCAAATGCGATGGATTTCTCGCATTTACGGGCTTCGCATTTGCGAAGCCCAGGTTGCAAATACGACATCTGCAACTGAACAAAATATGACTTAGATGGGATTTTTTGTTCATTCTTCAAATTTTCAAAACCTAATATCTTAGAGGCGATTTTTCCAAGACTTCTTCTTCCCCAAATCGTTGGTAATGGATTCAAACCTTTTTCCTTTCAATCTTTCACTACATTTTACAAGTTTTCAACCTAAAATCGAGAGTTTTCATGGTGGAATTGGGGGTTTTGGGTAGAAATTAGTGAATTGGTAAATTGGGGATTTAGACCTCAAATTGAGGTCGGATTCCAAAACAAATCACATAACTGGGCTCGGGGTGAATGGATAATCGGATTTTGGTCCTAATCTCGGGTTTTGACCAAGCGAGCCTAGGTGTTATTTTTTTTGACTTTTTCAATAATGACCTAAAATTCATTACAATCGTGGGTAGTTCATAAGGCTTAATTTGAATCGTTTGGTTCGTAAAGTGCTAGATTCTATTGGTTCGAAGGCTTGTTTGTAAGGAAAATCGGTGGTTGAGCTTTGAGTTTGATCTTTGGAGCGAGGTAAGTGTCGTGGTTAACCTTGACTTGAGGGAATAGTTCTTGTTTGTCTATTTGCTACGTGTTTAAATGTTGGGTACAACGTATATGTGAGGTGACGAGTACTTATGCGTTGTTGTCGGGTTATAGCATGCGCGTGGGACTTGTTCTTGTAATTATTGCTTTCCTTGATCATATTATTCATGCTTAGACTAGTTAATTGTTAAATTGATTGTTCTTATCATGTTTACGAGCTTTGGTGATAATTGATTATGGATTCCGAGTTGAGATTGGTATTGTGAGATCGTTGTTGAAGTAAGGCTTATATTTATTTATCCTATCTCCCTATTTTTTCTTGTTTATTGTTATGTGGTAAGGAAGAGTGTTAATGCACGAAGGATGATATCGTGTCGTATGTGAGTGTTAATGCACGAAGGGTGATGTCGTGCCATATTATGAGTGTTAATGAACGAAGGGTGATGACATGCCATATTGTGAGTGTTAATGCACGAAGGGTGATGCCGCGCCATGTTGTGAGAGTTAATGCACGAAGGTTGATGTCGTGCCATATCTGTTGATTTATATTCTGAGGTTGAGAGTAAAAGCACGAAGGGTGATGCCGTGCAGTTTTATTATTTTTACTGTGAGGTTGAGAGTAAAAGCACGAAGGATGATGCCATGCACTTTTCCTTACTGTGTTTGGTTATTTTCACTAGTTCAAGGCATATTGACTGTTCTGATTATCATTTATGCTGTGATTTTCTTATCTCGTATAGCCCTCAGCATGCCCCCTCCCAATATTACTTGTCTAGCTTCTATTCGTTGTTATTATGTACATATACTGTTAAATTGCACAGGTTTATTATGTGGGTGTCTTGTCATAGCCTCGTCACTACTTCGTCGAGGTTAGGCTCGACACTTACCAGTACATGGAGTCGGTTGTATTGATACTACACTCCGCACTATTGTGCGGATTTTGGTACCGGCCCTAGCTGATCGTGAGGTTAGCAGTTGGAGTTGATCGTCAGGAGACCAAGGTAGATCTGCTGGAGTTTGCAAACCCTGGAGTCTCTTCCTAGTCTTATTGTTTTGTTGTTTCTTTTCCTTCAGAATAGTGTATTTTCTTTCAGACTATGTTTGTAGTAAATCGTAGTAGCTCGTGAGTTGTGGTTTATGTTATTCCACAAAGAAATTTTAACTTATGTTTAGCTTATTCGCTCTTATCATTGAAGTTGGCTAAAGTTGGTATTACAAACGCTCTAACGTTGGTTTGCATAGCAAGTGAAGTGTTAGGCGCCATCACAGTCCTGACAGTGGGAATTCCGGGTAGTAACATGATAGAATACTTACACAAGCATACACGTAATTAATCACCCATATCGGTTTAAGAAGATGAATCCTGATGATATTGACCATTTTTTTGTACTCTCGTTTACTCTCCTTATATGTGAGAGTTGTTCCATTGGTAAGTGAGTTGTCCGTGCGGTCATGAGTCATTGTTATTATTGGCACGTGAGTTGTCCGTGCGGATATGAGAAATTGTCACTCCGCTGGCACGTGAGTCATTTGTGCGGTTATGAATTATAATGTGGGCATAATATGTCAAGTGCTTAGGGTTCAAGAATTGGCACCCGTGCAAGGTGACTATGAGGTGAAGTACCTCGGAAAAATCCTTGAACAAATCTTGTATGAAAGCGGTTGCTCTTATTGAGTTGTTACTTGTTCCCTTTACTTGGTTTCACCATACTTAAACCATGTTCAACTTACTCTACAACATTATTACCTATTTGTCCCCTGTTGCTAATCGTTATTTCTAGTGTTTTATTGCGAGGATTGTTTTGTTATCCTTACCATGCTTAGCCTTTATATTGACATTGGTTTACTGTTAGTTTCACATTCATACTTGTACAGGTTGTTAAGTCTAGTAGGTGTCTTGACTGTCCATAGTCACTACTCCACCGAGGTTAGTCTTGATACTTACTGGGTACCGCTGTGTTGTACTCATGCTACGCTTTCTGCACATTTTTATTCATATTCAGGTACTTCGGAGTTGGTTGATCACTAGCTAGCTGTTCGGGCTTTGTTGTGGAGACTCAAGGTATACCTGTCGTCACGTTCGCAGGCCTCGGAGTCACCATCTGATATTGTACTTGTACTGTCTATTTCTATTCCGAAACGGTTGTACTTAGAAGATTTTCCTAGTAAACTCAGTAGAATTCATGACTTGTACTACCGGTTTTGGGTATTGTATTGCACTCGGGAGTATTGGTTTACTATAGAAATTTCAATTTCATGCTTAATAGTTATTTCTGGTTAAATTCTGTTATTAAATTCAGTAAATGTTAGGCTTATCTAGTCTTAGTGACTAGGTTCCATCACGACATCGTACGGAGAGAAATTGGTGTCGTGACATTCTATCACATTCACATCATGAATGGACCATAGTCATCTATATGTGCTTTGCGAAATCTCATGTCAAATCGATGACAAATATTAATTTCACAGGGTGAAGGATTATTTTGAGAATCCTTATTGTTCTAATTACCACAATGATGACGATTATAATTCCGTCTATTGCGACGTCCACATCCATTGATACATTCACAGTAATAGTTTTTTCTTCTTTTAAACTTATCACATACTGCTACCACATTCTCTTAAAGGGACTGAGAATGAAGCAAATTCAATGGGACGGGTTTTATCTTCTTATGCCACATTCATACATAAATTTGATCATGGCAAGACATAGAAATTTTACCACTTCGAGTGGTTATAATTTCTTACAAACTCCATTAGATTATAATCAAAATTTATTGTCTTTGCTTGTACTTAAAATTAAATTATAGAATTTTAAGAATTTAAAAGATAAAAATAAGGTAAAATACTTATCTTAAGTCCAGAATTTATTCCTAAAGGGAGTTCATGGAACAATTGACAATTATTAAACTCAATATTATGTACAAGTTGAGCACCATGCACATAGCCTAGTGACTGAAGCAGATGCCTAGTATGGGAATATCAATGTATTCACCTAAGAGCCTCACTCAAATTCCTATATCTTCTCTCCACGAGTGGTTTAATTTCTCAAACGCTAGACAACTAATTAATAGTACATCTACAAGTTAAAACAACCGCCCTCTACTCAATTGGTTAGAGTATCGTGTTGATAACGTATTATAAAATAATAATAAAAGAAGAAGAAGAAGAGTATTACAGAGAAAAGTAGAAAGAGAGAATTCTTAATGCTAAGGCTTATGGAAGGGAGAGTAGCTACTGATGAGGTACTTGCTAAAAAGTTTGGCTTTCATTTTCCTTCCAAGTATAGTTGCTGTACCCAAGCTAAGAGTGAATATAAGGATCACTTGTTTGTGAATAGTGACGACATTGCTAAGCAGGTTTGGTTATACTTTTGTAACTCATGTGGGATTCCATCACAGACCACTAATGTGAGATCTTTGGCAATGAAGTGGTGGTTGGCCAAGCCCAAAAGCAAAGTACAAGCTGCAGTCGTCCAATGCTTACCTTCTATAATCTGTAGGCAAATATGGACAAATTATCAATCAAGCAAATCTGGAGTCATGCCTAACTTCTCCATCAATATGATTGGCAAAAACAATGTACTTTACATGTTTCTACAAACTGCATTCCCTGCAGTTATTTTCAATATTGATTGGTTGGAGTCGGTCAGAATGATTGATAAATTTGTAGTAATTGAGAGCAAGAATTTCAATAATAACACTGCTTTAAAATTATTAATAAGCGGATACACGGATTGACTTGAGTCGTGCTAGGCACTGTCCTAAGAAATTATTTCAGCAGTGTGAAATATTTCTCCAGGATTAAACAAGCCTACCTCTATTTGGAAGGATACAGGAATCAGCAAAATATTAAATTCCAAACCCAGCTAGCTAGTAGGAAAAGTAAATAAGAAAGGAAACAACTAATAGTTAATATTGGACAACAAAGGAAGATGAGAGGCGTGAAAGGAAAGGAGAGAAATGATGTTTTTGCTGTGTGAAATTGGCTTAAGGGAAGACCCTTTTATAGGCAAAAAAGCTTAAGACTTTTCTTGCCATTTGTCAAGTTTCTTGCCATTTGTCAAGTCTCTTGTCATTTGTCAAGTATGATTGTCAAGACTTGCATGCATCTTGCCACATGGATGGACATTTGTCCACTTTACTTGAATGCATATTGCCACATAGATGTACATTTGTCCACCTTTTTGGAAATATCAAAACAGTTCCCCCACATATTTTCAAAAAGTTAAATAAAAAGAGGAGTAAGATTTGCTGGATTTGTATGGTCCAAATGCAATAGGTTTGGTGTCTTTTGGACTATGAACCAAACTTAAATCAATAAAGTTTAACTCACAGAATTACTGGTGAAATATAATCTTTCTATGAACCAATAACTCTTATTTTAAGTCAGAGATTTTATCGATCACATTTCGACCCCCGGTAATTTTCCTGTTCAACGCGGTTTTGCGCCCAATAGGCCATGCGCGTGCCTGGTTATTCATGAGAGCTCTAGAGACTAGGCCAAAATCTCATAAGTGCGGCCCCACTCCACTCTCATATAGGTGAATTCATCCAGTATATACTGCTTTTAACTACACAATTCATAAGGAATATGAATTTCATTAAGAGTTATAACTTAACCTCTCAACTAGTAGCAGTCAAGCACTCTCTTTTACTGTTTCAGTGTCAATATCAACTTGTTATTACCCATATGAACCTACTTCATGGGATCTTCAATCACATAGGTCGGGTTACCATCTCTATTGACAACATGTCGGCCTTAACACCATCTCTTTTGAGGTTTGAAGAATTAATTTTCTTCCCACAGGTTTAGTCAGAGGGTCGGCCAAATTTATCTTTGACTTCACATAATCAATGGAAATTATTCCATCTCTCAACAGCTATTTTATGACATCATGTCTCAATTTCATGTGTCTACTTTTACAGTTATAAGATTTATTCTTTGCAATAGCTATTTGTCACGACCCCAAATACCCCGGTCGTGATGGCGCCTATCGCAGTACTAGGCAAGCCAAACCAACATTTACCACATCGAATTCTTTTTATAAAAATCATTTTCTAAAACTGATGTCTCAAATTCTTCATACGAAATATATAAACTAACAGAAATAAGCGGAAAACCAGTACAAAATATTCTAACACAGCCCGAATCCGGTATCACTAGTCATGAGCCTCTAAGTACAACCCAACACTGTCTGAATAATACATAATAAGTCTGAAAATAACAAAATACTAAGATAGGAAGGAGGAAGGCAGGGCTGTGAACGCCGTGCAGCTACCTTGCGATCTCCGGATACGACTCTGAGAGTGCTGGAAGCTCTCATTCTGATGCTCGGGCACCTGGATCTGCACACAAGATGTAGGGAGTAACGTGAGTACGCCAACTCAGTAAGTAACTAAAGTAAATAAAGTCTGAGTGCAGTGACGAGCATTTAAAATCATATAAGAAATCTCAACAGAAATGTCAAGTAAAATCTGCAGTTCAATAATCAGTTGTATCATAAAACTCCAGTTTCAATTAAAATCCTTTAAGACATTTATTCAACATTTTTCAATAGAGGCTCAGTATAAAAGAGGAGTGAAAGCAGCAAAATGTTATAAACAAGCCCCTCGGGAAAGGTATCACTCATAAGTATAGCCTCTCGGGCAAGCCTCTCAGTCACTCGTGACTCAGCTCTCGTCAATTAGTACTCACACCCAGCACTCCGGCTCAATAGATATCTCACAATAATAATAATAATAATAACCGCTGTGGCATGCAGTCCGATCCGTAGTATATAGTCCACTACGCTCACTGGGGGTGTACAGACTTCGGAGGGGCTCCTACATCCCAAGCGTCATATCGCTGCGGCACGCAGCCCGACCCAATACATATCGCTGCGGCGTGCAGCCCGATCCATATAATATCGCTGCAGCGTGCAGCCCGATCCATAATATATGTATAATATCGCTGCGGTGTGCAGCCCGATCCGTAATATTTATATATAATCCTCACCATTAGGTCCTCAACCTCTCTCAGTCATTAACCTCACGGCCACTCGGACACATTAGTGAAAATCAGGGAAACTCAGCCCAAACATTTTTCATATATTAAGAAATAGAGCAATGAAACCGGATTAAACAATAAGCAGGTAAAACATGACTGAGGATATGCTTTCAAACTAAATAGAGTGAGGAAGTAGTAAAAATACCCCTAAGGGTCTAAACAGGTCGGCACAAAGGCCCCAAACATGGCATTCAGCCCAAGTTAACAAACCAATTGCTAAAAACACATGGATATCATATACAATATATCAAAATATGCAACTATACAATCTCCACGGGACGGACCAAGTCACAATCCCTATGGGTGCATGCTCACACGCCCGTCACCTAGCATGTGTGTCACCTTATTTATCAAACAGTACGAAATTCCGGGGTTTCATACCCTCAGGTCCAGATTTACCATGGTTACTTATCTCAAACCGAATGAAATACTACTCCGCGACGCCCTTGCCTCTCGACTCGGCCATAACTAGCGTCAAATCTATCCAAAATCAGAATTATAACATCAATATATGCTAAGAGAACGAAGGCCATGCGAAAACAATCAATTTACATCAATAAATCCCGAAATTGGCCAAACCCGACCCCCGAGCCCACGTCTCGAATTCTGATAAAAATTACAAAACTAGAATCCTTACACTCTCACGAGTTCATACATATCAAATACATCAAAATCCGACCACGAGCGACCCCTCAAATCCTCAAATCAAAGTCTCCAATTTCAAGCCCTGACTCCCCAATTTAGGCTTTAAATCCCACTAATTTCATGTTTAATTAGTTAGAATTCATCATAGAATCGAGTATTGAGTTCAAAAATCTTACCTCCAAGTGTTTCCCTTCGATTCCCTCTTCAATCGCTCTCAAAAAGCTTCAAAATCGCTCAATAATGGTGGAAAATAGACCAAAAATCGCGAAGATGGGTATTTAAACATTCTGCCTAGGCCAAAAATTCCTTCTTCGCGAATGCAGTCAAAGCCTCGCGTTCGCGAAGCACAAAAATTCCATTGACTAAAAATCCTCTTTCGCGAACGCGTCATCACCTACGCGAACACGATGCCTCCGCCTTCCAAGCCTTCGCGAACGTGACATCACCTACGCGAACGCGATGAACAACTACCAGGGGACCCAGCTGGTCCACTTTACTCTTCGCGAATGCATCCAACTTCTCGCGCTCGCGTACCTTTGACTGGCCATACCTTCGCGAACGCGAAGAACACTTTTTCTGCAACAAAATACCAGAAATCTGCTGCTTTCCAAAATAAGGATTTGGTCCGTTAACCTCCCGAAACTCACCCGAGGCTCTCGGAACCTCAACCAAACATGCCAACATATCCCATAACATCATTCAAACTTGTTCCAACCTTCGGAACGCTCAAAACAACATCAAAACATCAAATCATCATCGGATTCAAGCCTAAGAAATTCCAAAACTTCGAAATTCCGCTTTCGATCAAAAAGTCTATCAAACCTCGTTCGAATGACCTGAAATTTTGCACACACATCCCAAATGACACAACGGATTTACTCCAATTTCCGGAATTCCATTCCGACCCCTATATCGAAATCTCCACTACCAACCGAAAAACGCCAAAATTCTAATTTCGCCAATTCAAGCCTAAATCTACCACGGACTTCCAAAATACATTTCGATCATGCTCCTAAGTCCCAAATCACCTCATGAAGCTATACGAATCATAAAAATCAAATTTCGAGATCGTTTTCACAGAAGTCAACTTCCAATTGACTTTTCCAACTAAAAGGTCAACTTAAGAGACTATGTGTCTCATAACATTTCAAAACTACTCCAAACCCGAACCTACCGACATGATATGATGAAATGAAGCTGAACAATACATAAAGAAGCAGAAATGGGGGAAACGGAGCAGTAACTCATGAAACGACCGGTCGGGTCGTTACATCCTCCCCCACTTAAACAAACGTTTGTCCTCGAACAAGTCAAGAAACATACCTGAAGCCTCAAATAGGTGAGGGTATCTGCTCCGCATCTCCCGCTCGGTCTCCCGGGTAGCCTCCTCCACGGGCCGACCTCTCCACTGCACTTTCACTGAAGCTATATCCTTCGATCTCAACTTTCGAACCTGACGCCCTAAAATAGCCACTAGCTCCATATCATAGGTCAAATCACCATCTAATTGAACTGTGCTGAAGTCTAAAACATGAGACGGATTGCCAATAAACTTCCGGAGCATAGAAACATAGAATACCGGATGCACACTCGACAAGCTGGGCATAAAAGCAAGCTCATAAGCCACCTCCCCAATCCTCCGAAGCACCTCAAAAGGCCCAATGAATCGAGGACTCAATTTACCCTTCTTCCCAAATCTCATAGCACCCTTCATGGGTGAAACTTTCAGTAGAACCTTCCCCCAACCATATAAGACACATGACGAACCTTTCTATCAGCATAACTCTTTTGCCTTGACTGTGCTGTACGAAGCCGCTCATTAATCACTTTCACCTTGTCCAGTGCATTCTGAACCAAGTCTGTACCCAAAAGCCTAGCCTCGCCCGGCTCAAACCAACCTACTGGAGATCTACATCGTCTCCCATATAAAGACTCATATGGAGCCATCTGAATACTCGACTAATAACTGTTGTTGTAAGCAAACTCCGCGAGCGGTAGAAACTGGTCCCATGAACCCTCAAAATCGATGACACAAGCACGCAACATGTCCTTCAATATCTGAATAGTACACTCGGACTATGCGTCTGAGGGTAAAAAGTTGTGCTCAACTCAACCTGAGTACCCAACTCTCGCTGCACGACCCTCCAAAACTATAAAGTAAACTGAGTACCTCTATCCGAAATGATGGAAACTGGAACCCCATGCAGGCGAACAACCTCTCGGATATAAATCTCTGCTAACCGCTCTGAGGAATAGGTAGTACACATAGGAATGAAGTGCGCCAGACTTGGTCAGTCGATCCACAATCACCCAAATAGCATCGAACTTCTTCAAAGTCCGTGGGAGCCTAACTACGAAGTCCATGGTGATCCGCTCTCACTTCCACTCTGGAATATCTATCTGCTAAAGCAAGCCACCCGATCTCTGATACTCATATTTCACCTGCTGACAGTTGAGACACCGAGCTACAAATCCCACAATATCCTTCTTCATTCTTCTCCACCAATAATGTTGTCTCACATCCTGATACATCTTCGAGGCTCCTGGATGAATGGAATACCGCGAGCTATGGGCCTCCTCTAAGATCAACTCCCGAAGCCCATCCACATTGGGAACACATATCCAGCCCTGCATCCTCAATACCCCATCATCACCAATAGTCACATCTCTGGCATCGTCGTGCTGAACTCTATCCTTAAGGAAGCAAATAAGGGTCATCATACTGGCGCTCTCTAATGCGATCAAATAAGGAAGACCGAGAAATCACACAAGCTAAGACCCGATTGGGCTCCGAAATATCCAACCTCACGAACCGATTGGCCAAGGCCTGAACATCAACTGCAAGAGGTCTCTCCCTAACAGGAATATACGCCAAACTCCCCATACTCACCGCTTTCCTACTCAAAGCATCGGCCACTACATTGGCCTTCCCCAGATGGTACAAGATAGTAATATCATAATCCTTTAGCAGCTCCAACCATCTCCGCTGCCTCAAATTGAGATCCTTCTACTTGAATAGGTGTTGGAGGCTACGATGATCCATAAACAGCTCACAAGACACACCATACAGATAAAGCCTCAAATCTTCAACGCGTGAACAATGGCAGCCAACTCTAGATCATGAATAGGGTAGTTCTTATCATGGGGCTTCAACTGGCGAGAAGCATAAGCAATAAATCTACCCTCCTGCATCAACACACACCCAATACCCACTCTCAAAGCATCACAATACATTGTATATGAACCTGAAGCTGATGGCAAAACTAACATCGGAGTTGTGGTCAAGGCAGTCTTGAGCTTCTAAAAGCTCGCCTCACACTCATCCGACCACCTCAATAAAGCACCCTTTTGAGTCAATTTGGTCAAGGGTGATACAATAGATGAAAATCCCTGAACGAACCGACGATAATAACCCGCTAATCTAAGAAAGTTGTGAATCTCTGTGGCTGAGGACGGTCTAGGCCAACTCTGAACCGCCTCTATCTTCTTCGGATCAACCTGAATACCCTCACTAGACACCACGTGCCCCAAAAAAGCCACTGAACTAAGCCAAAACTCACACTTGGAGAACTTTGCATAAAGTTTCTCTTCCCTCAATCTCTGCAACACAACTCTCAAATGCTCCGTGTGTTCCTCCTGACTACGCGAGTACACCAGAATATCATCAATGAAAACAATAACGAACGAGTCGAGATAAGGCCGGAACACGCTGTTCATTAAATGCATGAACGTTGCTGCGGCATTGGTCAACCCAAAAGACATAACAAGAAACTCATAATGACCATATCGGGTCATGAAAGCCGTCTTAAGAATATCCGAGTCCCTGATCTTCAACTGGTGATACCCTGAACGGAGATCAATCTTGGAGAACACTCTCGCTCCCTGAAGCTGGTCAAATAAATCATCAATGCGAGGCAAAGGATACTTGTTTTTTATTGTAACTTTGTTCAACTGCCTATAATCAATGCACATCCTCATCGTGCTATCCTTCTTTTTCACAAATATAACAGGCGCACCCCAAGGTAACACACTAGGCCGAATGAACCCCTTATCAAGGAGTTCCTGAAGCTGCTCCTTCAACTCTTTCAATTCCGCCGGTGCCATAAGATATGGTGGAATAGAAATGGGCTGAGTGCCCGGCACCAAATCAATAACAAAATCAATATCCCTATCCGGTGGCATGCCCGGCAGGTCTGCAGGAAACACATAGGGAAAATCCCTCACTACAGGAACAGAATCAATACTAGGAGTCTCTGCACTGACATCCCTCACAAAGGATAAGTACGAAAGACAACCCTCCCAACCATCCGCTGGGCCTTCAGAAATGAAATCACCCTACTGGGGACAAAATCAGTCGAACCTCGCCACTCAATCCGTGGCACACCCGTCATAGCTAACGTCACTGTCTTAGCATGACAGTCCAATATAGCACGGCACGGGGATAACCAATCCATGCCTAAAATCACATCGAAATCCACCATACAAAGTAACAGAAGATCCACTCGGGTCTCCAGACCCCCAATAGTCACCACACACGACCGGTATACACGGTCCACAACTATAGTATCGCCCACCGTTGTAGATACACGAACAGATGAAACAAGAGACTCACGGGAGTATACAAATAACGGGAAAAATATGATGATACATATGAAAAAGTGGAACCGGGATCAAATAATACAGAGGCATCTCTATGGCAGACTGAGACAATACTTGTAATCACAGCATCTGAAGCAATAGAATTTGGTCTGGCTGGGAGTGCATAGAAACGGGCATGACCACCACCTGATCTACCTCCCCCTCTGGGCGACCCCTAGCTGACTGACCCTCACCCCTAGCTGCCTGAGCGGATGGTGAAGTAACTGGAGCTGAAGTAGAGGGTTAACTCCTATGCTGAGACGGACCCTCAAAAAGACGAGGACACTGCCTCCTCATATGCCAAAACTCTCCACACTCATAACAATTCCCTGGTGCGGGGAACAGGGACTGAAGGGAACCCCTGGCACTTGAATGACCAGTAGAAGGACCTGGCATAGAAGCGCCCTGAACTGATGGAGCACGAGATGAACTCTGGGCTGGTAGGGAGCTGAGTGATGAATGGCCCTGATGAGAACCGTGAGAAACATGGCCCGAAGATGCCCCACGAGGAGCTGGGCGAGACGACTAAGCATGCCTGAAGGGACGGCCTCTACCGTGCTGAAACTGGCCTCTTGAAGGAGCACCACCGAAACTACCAGATCCTCGAGGCCTCTTGGCCTCCCTCTCATCTCGCTCCTGGCGATGAACTGACTCAATCTCTCGAGCAATATCAGTAACCTGCTCAAAGGTAGCACCGGACATCCTCTCTCTAGTCATGAGAATCTGAAGCTGATATGTGAGGCCATCCACGAACCTCCTGATCCTCTCTCTGTCTGTAGGTACCAACCAAACAGCATGACGAGATAACTCTGAAAATCTCATCTCATACTGCGTCGCAGTCATCACTCCCTAATGCAACTGCTCAAGCTGCCTGCACAGCTCTTCTCTGCGAGACTATGGCACATACTTCTCCAAAAAGAGAACGGAGAACTGCTGCCAGGTAAGGGGCGCTGCATCAACAGGCCTATGTCTTTCATATGCCTCCCACCAAGTAAAGGCAGATCCAGAAAATTGAAAAGTAGTAAATGCTACCCCGCTGGTCTCCACAATACCCGTGGTGCGAAGAATCCTCTAACACTTGTCCAAGAAGCCCTGGGCATCCTCGCCCTCTGTACCACTGAAAGTCGGAGGCTAAAGTCTACCAAACCTCTCCAATCGACACTGCTCGTCTTTAGGCATAACTGGTACTACAAAACCCTAAGCGGGTGCAACCGGCTGGGCTGGAGGTGCCTCCGGTGTCTGCAATCCCTAAACAACCTGCTCGGGTGTGCGGGCGGCGGGAGTCTGAGTGCCTCCCCCGGCCTGAGAAGTGGTTGCGGTAGTGGAAACTGTTACTACTTGAGCAAGACTTGTGCATACGGTCAAGATCTGAACCAAGGTCTCTTGAAGATCCGGAATGACAATAGGCACAGTGGGTGCCTGAGCTGGTCTCGCTGGAGCATCCCCCACTGGAATCTGATCATGAACTAGGGCAGCAAGTGGATCTGCACGTGCTGCCCCATCTATTGTACGGGCTACACCCCTTCCCCTACCACGGCCTCGACTGCGACCTCGGCCTCTAGTGGCCCCAACTGGTGGTCGTCCGTCCTAACTGTGTAGCACGTGTCCTCACCATCTGTGAGAGAATGGAATAACAGAAGTTTAGTACTAGAATCAACAGATTCGCACGACAGGAATTTCAAGAATGTGAAGTTTTTCCTAAAGGTTCTGAAGCCTCCCGAGGATAAGTATAGACATCTCCGTACCGATCCGCGAGACTTTACTAAACCAGCTCATGACCCGTAAGACCTATGTAACCTAGGCTCTGATACTAACTTGTCACGACCCCAAATACCCCGGTCGTGATGGCGCCTATCGCAGTACTAGGCAAGCCAAACCAACATTTACCACATCGAATTCTTTTTATAAAAATCATTTTCTAAAATCGATTAAGTTTCAAATTCTTCATACGAAATATATAAACTAACAGAAATAAGCGGAAAACCAGTACAAAATATTCTAACACAGCCCAAATCTGGTGTCACTAGTCATGAGCCTCTAAGTAAAACCCAACACTATCTGAATAATACATAATAAGTCTGAAAATAACAGAATACTAAGATAGGAAGGAGGAAGGAAGGGCTGGGAACGTCGTGCAGCTACCTTGCGATCTCCGGATACGACTCTAAGAGTGCTGGAAGATCTCACTCTAATGCTCGGGCACCTAGATCTGCACACAAGGTGCATGGAGTAACGTGAATACGCCAACTTAGCAAGTAACTAAAGTAAATAAAGTTTGAGTGCAGTGACGAGCATTTAAAATCATATAAGAAATCTCAACAGAAATATCAAGTCAAATCTGCAGTTCAATAATCAGTTATCGCATAAAACTCCAGTTTCAATTAAAATCCTTTAAGACATTTATTCAACATTTTTCAATAGAGGCTCAGTATAAAAGAGGAGTGAAAGCAGCAAAATGTTATAAACAAGCCCCTCGGGCAAGGTATCACTCATAAGTATAGCCTCTCGGGCAAGCCTCTCAGTCACTCGTGACTCAGCTCTCGTCAATTAGTACTCACACTCAGCACTCCAGCTCAATAGATATCTCACAATAATAATAATAATAACCGATGCGGCGTGCAGCCTGATCCGTAGTATATAGTCGACTACGCTCACTGGGGTGTACAGACTCCGGAGGGGCTCCTACAGCCCAAGCGTCATATCGCTGCGGCGCTCAGCCCGACCCAATACATATCGCTGCGGCGTGCAACCCGATCCATATAATATCACTGCGGCGTGCAGCCCGATCTATAATATATGTATAATATCGTTGTGGCGTGCAGACCGATCCATAATATGTATATATAATCTTCACCATTAGGTCCTCAACCTCTCTCAGTCATTAACCTCATGGCCACTCGGGCATATTAGTGAAAATCAGGGAAACTCATCCCAAAAAGTTTTCATATATTAAGAAATAGAGCAATGACCGGATTAATCAATAAGCAGGTAAAACATGACTGAGGATATGCTTTCAAATCAAATAGAGTGAGGAAGTAGTAAAAATACCCCTAAGGGTCTAAACAGGTCAGTAAAAAGGCCCCAAACATGGCATTCAGCCCAAGTTAACAAACCAATTGCTAAAAACACATGGATATCATATACAATATATCAAAATATGCAACTATACAATCGCCACGGGACGGACCAAGTCACAATCCCTACGGGTGCATGCTCACACGCCCGTTACCTAGCATGTGCCTCACCTCATTTATCAAATAGTATGAAATTCCGGGGTTTCATACCCTCAGGTCTAGATTTACAATGGTTACTTACCTCAAACCGGATGAAATACTACTCCGCGACGCCCTTGCCTCTCGACTGGGCCTCAACTAGCGTCGAATCTATCCAAAATCAGAATTATAACATCAATATATGCTAAGGGGACGAAGCCCATGCGAAAATAATCAATTTACATTAATAAATCCCAAAATTGGCCAAACCCGACCCCCGGGCCCATGTCTCGGATTCTGATAAAAATCACAAAACTAGAATCCTTACACTCTCACGAGTTCATACATATCAAATACATCAAAATCCGACCACAAACGACCCCTCAAATCCTCAAATCAAAGTCTCCAATTTCAAGCCCTAACTCCCAATTTAGGCTTTAAATCCCACTAATTTCATGTTTAATTAGGTAGAATTCATCATAGAATCGAGTATTGAGTTCAAAAATCTTACCTCCAAGTGTTTCCCTTCGATTCCCTCTTCAATCGCTCTCAAAGAGCTTCAAAATCTCTCAACAATGGTGGAAAATAGACCAAAAATCGCGAAGATGGGTATTTAAACATTCTGCCCAGGCCAAAAATTCCTTCTTTGCGAACGCAGTCAAAGCCTCGCGTTTGCGAAGCACAAAAATTCCATTGACCAAAAATCCTCTTTCGCGAACGCGTCATCACCTACGCGAACGCGATGCCTCCGCCTTCCAAGCCATCGCGAACGCAACATCACCTACGCGAACGCGATGAACAACTACCAGGGGACCCAGCTGCTCCACTTTACTCTTCGCGAACGCATCCAACTTCTCGCGTTCGCGTACCTTTGACTGGCCATACCTTCGCGAACGCGAAGAACACTTTTTCTGCAACAAAATACCAGAAATCTGCTGCTTTCCAAAATAAGGATTTGGTCCGTTAACCTCCCGAAACTCACCCGAGGCCCTCGGAACCTCAACCAAACATGCCAACATATCCCATAACATCATTCAAACTTGTTCCAACCTTCGGAACGCTCAAACCAACATCAAACATCAAATCATCATCGGATTCAAACCTAAGAAATTCCAAAACTTCCAAATTCAGCTTTCGATCAAAAAGTCTATCAAACCTCATCCGAATGACCTGAAATTTTGCACACACGTCCCAAATGACACAACGGACCTACTCTAATTTCCGGAATTCCATTCCGACCCCTATATCAAAATCTCCACTACCAACCGTAAAACGTCAAAATTCCAATTTCGCCAATTCAAGCCTAAATCTACCACGGACCTCCAAAATACATTCTGATCACGCTCCTAAGTCCCAAATCACCTCACGAAGCTATACGAATCATAAAAACCAAATTCCGAGATCGTTTTCACACAAGTCAACTTTCGGTTGACTTTTCCAACTAAAAGGCCAATTTAAGAGACTAAGTGTCTCCTAACATTTCAAAACTACTCCAAACCCGAACCTACCGACATGATACGATGAAATGAATCTGAACAATACATAAAGAAGAAAAAATGGGAGAAACGGAGCGGTAACTCATGAAATGACCGGTCAGATCGTTACACTATTGCCGTTTGACAATCACAATGCATAGACACATGAGGCAATACGTCCTTTATTAAAGGGATATTAGCTAAGAAGTTTCTTAGCCACTCAGTCTCAAAACCAGCTAACTCCAGAGCTACAAACTCTGATTCCATAGTCGATCTAGCGATGATCGTCTGTTTAGCTGATTTCCACGATATTGCACCGCCACCAAGGGTGAATACATAAACACTAGTGGATTTTGTCTCATCTGAATCAGAGATCCAGTTTGCATCACTGTACCCTTCTAAAGTAGAAGGAAATCCACTACATAGGATATCATAATTCATGGTTCCTCTCAAATATTTTATTAGCCTATTTAATGCAGACCAACGCTCTCTGTTGGGATTATGAGTATATCTACTCAGTCTACACACTGCATAGGCTATATCAGGCCTTGTAAAATTCATTAAATGCATCATACTCCCAATAATTTGCGCATATTTAGACTGAACAACTGGGTCACCATTATTCTTTTTCAACTGAGAGTTAGCATCAAAAGGAGTGCTCACAGATGTGACATTAAGATATTCAAGTTTCTTAAGAAGTCTCTCAACATAATGTTCTTGTGACAACATTATTCCATCTTCACTCCTTATAACTTTAACTCCGAATATTGTATTTACTTCACCCAGATCTTTCATATCAAAATTAGCAGATAGAAATAACATCGTATTTTGCACAATATTTAAATTTGTACCAAATATAAGCATGTCATCAACATACAGACATATTATCACATATTCATTGTCTACCATTTTAGTATAAACACATTTATCCACCTCCACTGAAGAAAACCCGTCTCTCAGTAAGACTTGTTCAAATTTCTCATACCATTGCTTAGGAGCTTGTTTAAGGCCATAAAGAGATTTAATTAATTTACAAACTTTATTTTCTTGTCCAGGAATGACACAGCCTTCAGGTTGAACCATATAAATTTCTTCTTCTAAATCACCATTTAGAAAGCAATTTTGACATCCATTTGGTGGATAAAAAGCTTACGAATTGAAGCTAAGGCAATTAAAACTCGAATAGAAAAAATTCTAGTCACTAGTGCTAATGTATCAAAATAATCTATATTTTGTTTTTGAGAAAATCCTTTTGCTACTAACCGAGCTTTATATTTATCTAAAGATCTATCAGGATTAAATTTCCTTTTGAAAATCCATTTACAATCAATAGGGTTTGCACCAGGAGGTAAATCAGTTAAAATCCATGTATTATTTTTCTTAATAGAATCAATTTCAACTTTTATTTCCTCTTTCCAATATTTAGAATCTGAAGAAAATATAGCTTCAAAATAATTTGATGGTTCATTATCGACAAGAAAAGTTTGAAAATCATTTTCATATGAAAAATATTCTTTCCTAGGCCTTTTGCTCCTTCTTAGTTCCTCATTAGAGGTAATTTTATTATTTGATTCAACAAGTGTATGAGAAATTTTTTCAGACAGTGGATAAATATATTCAAAGAACTCAGCATTCTTTATCTCAATTATAGTATTGCAATCAAGCGCATCACTTTTTAAACAAAAAATCTATATGCAGCATTATGTTTAGCATATCCAATAAGCATACAATCAGCAGTTTTAGAACCTATTTTTCTCTTTTTAGATTTAGGCAACAGATGTTTAGCAAGGCACCCCCACACTTTTAAATATTTCAAATTAGATTTATAACCCCTCCACAGTTCACAAGGAGTTTTGCCAGTTCTTCTATGTGGTATTCTATTTTGCAAGTGACATGCAGATAATATAGCTTCACCCCACAAATTACCAGGTGCATTAGAACTAACCAGCATAGAGTTCATCATCTCTTTCAATGTTCTATTTTTTCTTTCAGCTACCCCATTTGACTCGGGTGAATAAGGCGGAGTTACTTCATGAACTATTCCTTCTTTTTCACAAAAAACATTTAAAGATATATATTATCCACCTCTATCTGATCTATTCTCTTGATTCTTCTACTAAGTTGATTTTCAACCTCAGTTTTATAAGAAATAAAAGCATTAAAGGAATCATCTTTATTTCTAAGCAAATACAACTTAGTATACCTAGAAAAATCATCAATAAAAGTCACATAATATCTTTTACCACCTTTAGTCATAGTCTGCTTCAAGTCGCCTAAATCAGTGTGAATTAAAGATAACAATTCAGTTTCTCTATTTACGGAAAAATAGGTTTTTCTAGTACTTTTAGCTTCAGCACATATTTCACACTTGTCAATACTATTTGAGTCTAAACCAGATATTAATCCGAGTATATGCATTTTCTTTGTATATACGATATTAATGTGTCCTAATCTAGCATGCCATAACGAGATAGACTCAACCATATAAGCAGAAGCAGATATATTTCCATTGATAACATTAGAAACATTAAGTACAAAGAGTCCTTGGTTACAATAGCCTTTTCCCACAAACACATTATTTTTGGTCATTATGATCTTATCAGATTCAAATGACACTTTCACTCCGTCTCTTCCCAACAAGGATACACAGATCAAGTTTGCCCTCATAGTTGGAACATGCAGTACATCAACAAGGGCTAAAGTTTTTCCCGAAGTAAGTTTCAGGAGAACTTTACCCTTACCCAAGACTTTTGTAGTACTTGAGTCTCCAAGGTAGACCTCTTCTCTATCATCCTCTACAGGAGTATAAGAGGAAAATGCTTCTCGATTTGTACAAATGTGCCGAGTAGCCCCATAATCTATCACCCATTCTTTTGCATGTGCTACAATGTTTACTTGAGAAATGACAGCTGCAATAATATCACCTCCTTCAGCTAAGTTAGCTTTAGGAGTATTAGTTTTTTCTTTGTCATTTCCTGCTCTGTACCTTCAGTGTGAGGCATGATGGCCTGGTTTTCCACAAACAAAACAAGAGCCCTTTTTTCTTTTAAGATTAGGATTTTTAGGCTTGCAACCTTGAGACGTATTCTCATACCTTTTGCGGTTGTTGTTGTTGCTTTGCACTAAGTTTGCTTTAAGAGCTGTCATCCTAGCTTTGGCAGAGTCTTTTCTATTGGAATCTTCAATTAGGATGTGGGTCACAATTTCCTCAATAGTGAAATTTTTTTGTTTGTGCTTTAAGTTGTTTTTGTAGTCACTCCATGAGTCAGGTAGCTTCTCAATTAGTACTCCAGCAGCAAACTTTTCTGGTAAAGACATCCCCTCGGCCTTCAAGTCTTCTAACAATTTTTGAAATTCGTTGATTTGTACGTTCATCTCTTTATCATCTCTCATCCGCCACTGATAAAATTTTCCTACTATAAATTTTTGTTTTGTAGCATCTTCAACAGTGAATTTTTTAATTAAGGCTTCCTAGATAGCTTTTGCTTCTTTGTAGCTGCAATACACGTCAAACAGTTCATTAGAAATAGTTTGCAATATAGTATGACGGCATAACTTGTTGGCATGTTGCCATGATTCCACTATTTTATTATCAGTATCTGGACTAGATTGTGGATGAAGCAGTGCATGTGCAACACCATGGAAATCAAGCAATGAGAAAATACGTTCTTGCCAGCGCTTGAAATTTTCATTGGCGAAAATTTCGCTATTCGACACATCTGGAAATGGCCTGGCATATGATAGTGCAACTGAACTGGGGCAGCGGAGGTAGCCCCATTTTTGGTAGTATCAGTAGTATTTTCAGCATCAGTGGTGTTTGCCATAGTTTCTTAGATTGTAGTAATTGAGAGCAAGAATTTCAATAATAACACTGCTTCAATATTATTTGTAAGCGGATACACGGATTGACTTGAGTCGTGCTAGGCACTGTCCTAAGAAAATATTTTAGCAGGAAATGTCTTTTCAGGATTAAACAAGTCTACCTCTATTTGGGAGGATACAGGAATCAGCAAAATATTAAATTATAAACCCAGCTAGCTAGTAGGAAAAGTAAATAAGAAAGGAAATAGTTAATATTTAATATTGGACAACAAAGGAAGAAGAGAGGCCTGAAAGGAAAGGAGAGAAATGATGTTTTTGCTGTGTGAAATTGGCTTAAGGGAAGACCCTTTTATAGGCAAAAAAGCTTAAGGCTTTTCTTGTCATTTGTCAAGTATGATTTTCAAGACTTGCATGCATCTTACCACATGGATGGACATTTGTCCACTTTACTTGCATGCATCTTGCCACATGGATGGACATTTGTCCACCTTTCTGAAAATATCACAACAAAATTAAAGCAATGTCTTAAAATTGAAAGAGTCAGTTGGATTGTATCGAGACGAGAAATAAACTTAGGACCCGTTTGGCCAAAGATTTTGCCAAAAATTTTAGATAAAATTAGGAATAACAAAGATTCAATATTTGATAAAAGCTATGAACACGGACATGCTCATACATATATACTTAGATAAATATCACAACTAATCTTTAAGGAATGTTTGATTAAAATAAAGATAATGAGACAAGACGTAAGAACATACTTTAAAGCTCAAAAAGAGCAGGCATTTCAAGAAATATAGGTAACATCAAAAGCTACAAATGAGTTGACGTATCTATTTCAGCACTTGCTACATATAAACACATAGTTCCAGCTTAATTATAATGCAATAATACAAAAGTTAAAGTACAAAAAAAAAAAAAATTATGATAAAGCAACATCACATGAAGAATAAGTTACAAAAGAAGGAAAAAAGAAAGAAACACAAACCTTATCCTAAAAGTTTATTCTGTGCTTACACAATGTACGTAGTCGTTGAGTTCTTCATAGATGAGCAAAGAGATTTTAAGAATTTGTTTCCCGCATGAACTTATTTTGTCTGATAGTGAGTGTAGAAAGAAGTTCTTGAATACTTTAAATTAAGAAAATTAAATAAATAAGCTAAGTGTGTACAACTTTGAGTTATGCGTCACTACAGTTATACATTCCTAGAAGGGGTATTATGGTATTCGTGATAAAATTAAAAAAGAATTTGATGTTTCAGCTAATCCCCAACTGATGTCAGTATTTTAATTTTCATGTTCTTTGTTAATTCCTATTTAAATCAGAACTTTCTAAAAGTAAACTCTAGCTTGATTCAAAAACAATTTTTTGTTTGTTTATTTTTTCTTGAACGTGTTTTATGAAACAAATTTTAGCCAATCATAACCTTAGACAATCTCAATATTTAATTTAATGAACGATGCTAATTAAGCTTTTTCAAGTCATGATTTTTTTCCTCTAGCCAAAATAATCAAATTGTTTTCCAAGGATCATTCTTTTACACAAGACGTATGGTTTGTTTCAACTTAAGACAATCTGTAATATAATTTTAATGCACAATTTATACAACATATTACCTTCAATTTCCCACTCTTTTGATAATGCCTTCATATGTCAATTTATTTTTAGACTGCTTCCTCGGTTTTGTTTCTTCAGTTTCATTATCTTTCATTAATTCACTGGAGACTTTCCAACAAATAAAAACCACGAAAACCAAATTTTTTCTATATGAATATATGTTAAATACTAAAGTAAAATTTACTGCCTATACTCGAACAATAACCGGATGCAACGGACAAAACTATGGACTTCTCAATAAGCATTCACCTTCAACATAATACAAAAAATCCAATATCAACACTGTAGATAATAAATTGCGTCAAAAAATAATCGAGACCAAAAAATATTGCGACAATCCTTGTATTTTATTTCAAACAATATGAGTGCTACAATCTCATATTTGGCCTTTTGAGGTGCTTGAGAGGATTGGAGAGGTGGCTTACAAGCTTGCATTGCCACCTAGTCTGTCGGGTGTTCATCCAATATTTCATGTTTCCATGCTCCGGAAGTATGTCGGCGATCCGTCTCATGTTTTGGACTTTAGCAAGGTTTCAGTTGGATAGTGATTTGACTTATGATGCTGAGCCGGTGGCCATTTTGGATCGGCAGGTTCGAAAGTTGAGGTCAAAGAACATAGCTTCAGTGAAGGTGTAGTGGAGAGGTCAGTCAGTCGATGAGGCTACCTGGGAGACCGAGCGGGAGATGCGGAGCAGATATCCACGCCTATTTGAGACTCCAGGTATGATTCTAGACCCGTTCGAGGACGA
This sequence comes from Nicotiana attenuata, assembly GCF_001879085.1. Classification (NCBI taxonomy): domain Eukaryota; kingdom Viridiplantae; phylum Streptophyta; class Magnoliopsida; order Solanales; family Solanaceae; genus Nicotiana; species Nicotiana attenuata. The sequence goes on along the minus strand of NW_017670266.1, from coordinate 1,264,335 downwards.
ATGTTTGTTTAAGAGGGGGAAGATGTAACAACCCGGCCGGTCGTTTTGAGTATTATAGCCCCGTTTCCCCATTTATTAATTCTTCTATACTCATTTATTGATATGTGACTTGTCGGGCTGGTTGGTTTGATTCCGGAGATGTTTCAGAATGAATTGGGACACTTAGTCCCAAGGTTGAAAACCTATGTCGAAAGAGTTGACTGGATGTTGACTTATGTGCAAATGACTCCGGAATTGAGTTTTCATGGTTTCGATATCTCCTTATGGTGATTTTGAACTTAGGAGTGTGTTCGGATGTTGATTTGGAGGTCTGTAGATAATTTTGGCTTGAATGGGCGAAAATTGAAAAAATAGAAGTTTGGAGAGTTGAGAAATTTGACCGAGAGTTGACTTTGTGGTTACCGGACTCGGATTTTAGTTTTGGAAGTTGGAATAGTTCCGTTGTGTCATTTATGACTTGTGTGCAAAATTTGAGGTTAATCGGAGTTGGTTTGGTATGTTTCGGCATTAGTTTGGGAAGTTAGAAGTTCATAAGTTCATTAGGCTTGAATCGATGCGCAATTCGTGATTTTAGTGTTGTTTGATGTGATTTGATGCTTTCGAGCGAGTTTGTATGATATTTTAGGACTTGTTGGTATGTTTGGTTGAGGTCCCGGGGCCTCGAGGTGTGATTTGGATCATGTTCGGCGCATTTTTGAACTTGGAGGAATTGCTGATTTTTCTGTTACTGGCTTCCTTATACGCGATCGCGAGTGGGGGATCGCGATCGCGAAGAGTGTTGTAGGCAGCTGGGGATTTTGTGATATGCGTCTTGAGAAGGTGTTCGCGATCGCGAAGCTGGGGGAGGCAGTGCTACGAGAACGTGCGTGTTAGGTCGCGTTCGCGAAAAAGTAAGGAGGAGGCTGGAGTTCATGCGATTTGTTCTTCGCGATCGCGTAGGTTGATGAGCCTGTGAGTCGCGTTCACGGTGGGTTATTTGCGTTCACGAAGAGCAATTTGAGGGCAGCTAATTTTTGTTCTTCGCGATCGAGAGGGTCTTTCCGCGATCGTGAAGAGGAACAACTGGGCAGATTGTTAAATATCAAAAATGAGGGTTTGAGTTATATTTCATAATTGGACTTTGGGAGCTTGGATTGAGGCGGTTCTTAGAGGGATTTTCAAGAAATTGATTGGGGTAAATGATTTTAACTCGGATTTGGTTAATATATATGAATCTATTATTGTTTTTATCATTTAATTAGTGTTTTGGGTTGGAAAAATTGTAGAAACTTCATCAGCTTTAATTTGGGGATTTGAAGGTGGAGTTGTGATCAGAATTGAGTAGTTTAGGTATGGTTGGATTCGTGGTTGAATGGGTGATCGGATTTTATTAATTTTATCGGATTGCAAGACGTGGGCCCGGGGTTGACTTTTGAGTTGACTTTTTAACTTTTTTTAAAGTACTTAGCTTTGTCATGTGGAATTGATTTCTATAGTTTGTGTTGATTGTATCGAGTTTTTTGTGGCTAGATTCGAGGCGTTTGGAGGCCGATTCGCGAGGCAAGGGCTTATTGGAGTAGATATTTGCACAGTTTTGAAGTAAGTAACACTTCTAAACTTGGTTCTGAGGGTATGAATCCCCGAATTATGTGTTATGTGGTTGGTGTTGAGGTGACGGGCGTGTGGGCGTGCACCGTGGTAATTGTGACCTAGTCGATTCCGCGGTACTATGTAGTCATCGAAACTTGTTGCTATTCATGTGATCCCTATGTGCTAGAGTAATTGAGCTGCAATCACATTAGAAATCATGTTAGGCTATATTCTTATCTGGTTGAGACCCACTGGGGTCATTTCTACTGTTGAATTATTTGATTAGATGGCAATTTCGTACTCAGTCATATCCTTTATTTGCATATCATATCGCAGTCTCTGTTACTATTTATTGTTGTATCATATATTATTGTTTGGGCTAATTAGCATGAGATTTGTGACCCGAGAGGCTGGAGAGATTGATGACTGAGTTGTGGCCTAAAAGTCTTGTGGTGAGTGAGGTTGGTTGATCGGACTACACGCCGCAGTAGGCCTTTTGGCTTTATATATATTATTATTATATGGATCGGGTTGCAGCCGCATCAAGCCTTTTAGGCTTTATTATTATAGGATCGGGCTGCACACCGCAGCAGGCCAGATTGGCTTTATATTAGCGCTTGGGCAGGATCCGCCCTCTGGAGTCTGACTTACCAGTAGTGAGCGCAAGTACCGCACAATACTGAGTGACTGAGTATGATGATTGACAGTTGAGACAGACAGATTGAGTACTCTGAGAAAGGGAGTACGCGAGGCCATCATTGTGATGCATTACATGCGACATGCACACTAACAAATAGATATAGAGGTGCAACATTTCTTATATCAGTCATACTTAGCATATTTCATCCATATTGAGCTTAAACTGTTAATTTCTTGAAAGCATGTCTACATTTTTGAACTGGCTATAAATTGATTATTGGGATTCTCTCTGAGTTATTATTGTGATTTGTCTGGATTTAGACTGTACCTTTCTGAGCTCGTCGCTGCTTTCAGCCCAAGGTTAGTCTTGTTACTTATTAAGTACATTGGTCGGTCTTACTCATACTATACTCTGCACTTCTTGTGCATATCTAGGTACTTCCGGGCACGGCGGTTGCTATCTTTAGAGCTTTATCAGTTCGGACACTATCGAGGTAGCTGCCTTGGCGTCCATAGACCTTCACTCTCCTCCTTTTTCTTTTTAGTTTACTTATACTGTTCTACCTTCCTAGACTGTGTTTTAGCAGTCAGACCATGTTATTGTATAGATGCTCATGTACTTGGTGACATCCAGATTTCTTTGAAATTTTGTATTGAGTCACTGTGTTTTCTTCCAGTTATTATGAGATTTTTTATCATTCAAGCTTATTTTAGTATTGTTTTAAATTAAAGAGGTGTGGTTATTGTGAGTTGTCGACTTGCCTAGTATTGCGATAGGCGCCATCACGACATGTGAGATTTTGGATCGCGAAAACTACCTTCAACCAGATTCATTGATTTGGTTAGCAATCTAAACGTTCGATCCTCCCGCTCAGATTGACGGAGGGTGTTAGGGAATATTCAACATTTATTTAGAAGATTAGCATTTATTTACATGATAATTAGCATTTACTATAATTATCTTTGATTTATTGTATTGTCATATTTATAACTTTGTATTTATTGCATTCCCATTCTTTGTATTGTAACATTATAGTGAATGTAATTAAATATATGAAACCCACTTAGTTGGGTCGTCATTCCACCAAAAAATTTCAATTATATAATACAGATACGAGAAAATTAAACAGGGCTCACCAACCAAAATAAAGCCGGAGAAATCATCTTAAACCACCAAAACCAAGCAAACAAGAACAATAATAAAACATATAGAACTACAACTTTCAAATGATGATAAAGATAGGTTAGTGAAAAAATCTTGAGATGCAGAAATCAGCTCAAAGGATCACAAACCCTATGAGAAGGTTTTATTGATTGAGGAGGCCAATTATACTAGGATCGTGAAATAGTAAATTTAAAGTTAATTTCAAACACTTAATATTAGTTCTATCAAAAGTTAAAATATTAACGGATGTGATTACAAGTTTGTCTAACTTAAGATGCATTAATTAAGGGGTCGTTTGGTTGGAATATGATTTATACCGGTATAAGTTATATTGGGATAAGTTATGCTGGGATTGTTGTTTATTCATTGTTTGGTATGTTATATTAAGAATGACAATTGCATAATTTCTAAGAAGAAGGTATAAGTTATACAGATGTTAATTACCCCACCTTTTATAAGGTATAAGTTATCCCGGTTGTTAATTATACCTGGTTTACTAACCAAACAGAGTATTAAGGTGGTATTAAATCTTTATACCCCTTATACCTTATACCAAACGACCCCTAAAGGTTTCAAATAATGATAGACAAAAGTAAAATCTTAACTGATGAGTAAATAAAAAAAGAACCGTCGCCTGAGAGATTCGAACTCTCGCGGGGAAACCCCATGTACTTAGCAGGCACACGCCTTAACCACTCGGCCAAAGCGACATCTTGTTTTGTCGAATCATTATGTCCTCTTTTCACCAATTGACCGTCGCAACAGAATGAAAAGGACCAACCACCACCGGGTCCCACTCTCTTCTTCTTCTTCCTCCTCTTCCATTCCCCCATTTCTTCCCCCACCTTACGAAACGAAACAAACAAAAAATACACCACTTTTCTCTTTCCCATCACAAAAAAGTGTCCACCACACTAATATTCTTTGTTTTTCCCACTCGCACCAAATGTCCACCACTACAACCGCAACTCCACCACATCACCACCATACTTTCTGGTGTCACGAGTGCGACATGAGCGTTTTCCTCCTCCACCTACCCCCTACTGATCCTCCTCGTTGTCCTCACTGCCATTCCGATTTCCTCGAGCAAATGGACTCTTTTACCCCTACCCTTCTTCCTCAATTCCCAAATCACCCTGATTCTAACCCTAATCTTGAAGACCTCATATCTACGGACCTCAACACCGCCACCACTTTCACTCCCTCCGACGATAACTTCCTCCTCGACAGTCCTTATCTCCACCGTCTAATCCACCATCTCACCACCGCTAACGACGCTCCCATACCCAATCGTCAGCATAGCCCGGCTTCTAAAGCTGCCGTGGAGGCACTTGAGGGAATAAAAATTAGCTCATTGATGCTTGAGAATGATCCGGTTATTCCTTGTCCGGTCTGCAAGGACAACTTTTTACTGGATGTGGAAGTGAAAATGTTGCCTTGCAAACACATGTATCATTCGGATTGTATTTTGCCGTGGTTAGAAGTGAACAATTCGTGTCCAGTTTGTAGGTTTAAGTTACCCACTGAGGAGGAGGATGATGAGGAATGCATTAGACGACGCGAGAGGTTTCTTGGGGCAATGAGGCTGGGAGAGATATTGGCTGAGGAAGAGGATTTGTTTGGGTTTAGGCGTACCCTTAGGCGTGTTGCCAGGAGGCATCAGCTGGAGGGGGGAGAGAGTACGATTGGCCAGGCAGGTCAAGGAGTTGGGGTTGTGGCTAGGGCGAATAGCGTGGAGACTGTGTCGAGTTGGCCGAGTTGGCCAGTGGAAAATGGGAGTGATGGTGATGAAGTAGGTGGGAGCGGTAATAGACTTGGTGGTGGTGAAGGGGATACTACTGTCGTCAGGTCTTGAAACTGGCCTTTTTTTCATTTAAGCAGTGTTCAGGTATGCCTTGATTGTTGTTTTTCTGTAGGCTTATTGCTTTATGTTTTTTGGCTTTACTGTGCAATGTTGACTGTTCGTTCTTCTGATAGTAAACTTGATATGTTGATTTCTCTTTGTTGTCTTATTGGTTATGATTACTATATCTTGCAATCAACCTACTGTAAACTACTTTTAGATAAAGTACTAGCATTTGTTGCTTCTGAATACGAGCATCTTTTGGTCCCATTTGGAAGTGTATATAAATAATTAAGACATGATGTTTCAATTATGCATCAACTGTGCATCTAGGTTTTATTTTAAATCTTGCATTCAATAACACAACATTTCTATCCATTGATACTGTGGACCTTTAAATAATGGAAGCTGCAAAATATTGGCGTATGGGCGATAGTGAATGATGGGGAGCCTTTGTAGAACGGTAAAAGTTGTCACCATATTACCGGGAGGTCACAAGTTCAAGCCGTAGAAACAGCCTCTTGCAAAAATGCAAGGTAAGGCTGCGTATGTAAGACCCAATGTTGTCCGACCCTTCTTTCCGAACCCGCGCATAGCGGGAGGTTAGTGCACATGGCCGCTTTTCTTATGATGGGCAATAGTGAATCATTTGAAGCTAATCTACCAAAGTAAGTAGCTTGGTATGTATAACCCTGAAACAAGAGAAAGTGGTTCAGTACCCTTTTTTTTGTTCTTATAAATATGTTTTTAGTACCTTTTTATCCAATTAGGGGGATAGAAATAGAATATGTTTTGGACTGCGTGGCTTGCATTCAAAATGTGCCTAGATAACATGCTTTCGATAATGTAAATACACGCGCAATTGGGACTTGGGAGTCAGTGGCGTACGCAGGATTTTTCGAAATTGGTGTCACATTTAAAGAAGCGAATGAATAAACAAATGACTATAACAATGGCATATGTTCTACAAAAGAAAAAAGAACAATCAACTTTTTGAAGATATGCTCTTATTATTGCAACATTGTTATTTAATTGATATTTTTCAATTGTCAATTTTTTCTCCGGATCAGATTGTTAAGAAACTAATCAACTCCTTCACTTACAATGGTAACAACAGCGAGCTCAATCCCCCAAAATAGCAAATCACAGTGAAAGATAATAGTTTCCGGAGTTACTTTGAATTTGCTAACATAACTTCGTTGTAGAGGTTTTTATATATATATATATATATATATATATAAATTGTTACTCAGCATTCATGGTGTATTGGTTTAATGTTGCCTTTTTTACTTGAGAGGTCCCTTGTACAAGCCCCAGTCACGACATATATTTTATAGCGGTCTCAAAAAACTATTAAAACACACAAATGCTAATAGCGAGGATCGAACACACGCCAACACGCTGAAGATTGAGGCGCCCAACCACCAAACCAGGAACCACTTCTTTGCAAGCGGTGTCGTATTAATTTTTTTAGAACTATCATGTGTTCTTGCATTTTATTTGTACATATATTTAGTAAAATTTTCTGATGAAGCAGTGTCATGTGACACTGCTTCAACCAAGTTGTGTCCAGCCCTATTGGGAGTTACAATAGCTTATGGATTGTAGGTTCATAAGCTGTTATTTGGCAAGTTGGGGAAGTATGCAATTCTCGTTCTGCGAAGTATGTAGAGCTCTTACTCGGATAGGAGCTTGTGTTTTGAAATACTAAGACATACTACTCCAAGCTTAAGTACAATAATAAGTGTTGAAAGTCAAGATAACTTATGTTGTTAATGTTAGAATATATCTAGGTTAGTGGTATGCTATATTATTAAAGGAATAATGGTTGTGTCAGATATAGGATTCTGGGTAATTAGGGAAGTTTCATTAGTCTAAACTTCTTTACTCTTATAGTCTAAATTTTCTGTATTTTTGTACAGTTAAGATCCTATATAAGGAGTTTTCTCTTCTTTTTTGTCAATTTGGTATCTATGTCTATGATATGTGCAAAGACCTAAGTAGCTTCCGTGTGCCACTGCTTTCTAAGCCACTCATGTCTCTCTCAGTTGTCCTTTCTGGCAGCAATGTATTTTTCCGACAATAATTGGGCTTTTCTTTCAACTTCTTTTCAAGTAATGCATTCTTCAAAACTCTTTGTTGATTTTTCTTTTTCGTGGTATGAGATTTTGGGTATTGACCCCCTCCTATTATCATTGATTTTTCAGTATCTGTTCCAGAAATGTCTTATTCTATTGTCTTTCTTTATGGGTATTAGAGCCTTGATACTAAGACTCTCTTACAGACATTGAATTTCCATTCACTGTTTTGACAAATTTTTCAGTTATTCTTCAGCCACCAAGTTACTCTAGAGTTGCATCATTATACTTCTTTTGATGACTAAGAATAGATTCCTTTCTTTGTGTGCTGCGAGAAGTACTTTTTTTGTTGTGCTATTGCTAGTGGCATCGTTTTGACGTACTATTCCTATGATTGTTCCCTCACTAGTAACTCTTGCTGCGATACGCACATTGAATTTCCAGTTCTGCTTTGCAAACTCAAGATGTTTCATTACCTTGAGTTTGATGAGGCGTAATGAAAGTCAAGAGAATTAATGTTGTTATATGCTACTCCCTCTGTCCCTATTTATGTGAAGGGGATAGGAGTACCAGGGTCAACGCACTTAATTTTCGGTGTGGATTCGAGCTAGTTTGTTCAAGTTTTTTAAAGTTAAATTTACATATTTGAACATTGCATAAAAAGTACTATAAGTTAACACACTTAATGATTCAAAATATCTAATAAGTGTTTGAGAAAGTCCTAGTAAAAGAAAGCTGTTTGACTCCCGCCGTCACATAAAATAGATCAGAGATTGTAAAATATACTTGGGCTAGTAGTCTGGTGCTTTCTTACTGGTTGCCTTAATTAGGCAATTCCTGGTGCTTTCTTACTGGTTGTCTTAATTAGGCAATTCGGAAAAAAGGAAAGCTTCCATAGCTTAAATTTTTGTTATTTCATATACTCTATATTTTTCCTTATCTCCTGTAATCTAACTTGCTATATAAGAATCTCTCTCATTTGTACAATAAGAGTTTTCTTTCTTCTCTTTCTCAACATGTATCACAAAGTAGAGAAATGTTTCAATCTGATGCCTAAAGGGGGGGGGGGGGGGGGGGAATTTGGTTATTGGCCACTGTTCAGATGCCTCTAAAGCTGATAATATTGCACTTCTGGATTTTTTTTCTTTTCCTTTTTCTTTTTGAAAGAAAGGTAAGGAATAATGCACTTCTGGAATTCTTAAACTAATGCTTCACTCGATCGGGTTTCACATTAGTTTTAACTAGGGAAGTAGCTGGGGGAGTATCCTAGGGTCTAGAATGCACCAACCTCCCTAAAGCTCATAGCCAATGCTGAACCTTAGCAGGTGGAATATTTTTGCAGCCTATCCCTGGTCCAATCCAAAATCATTTTTTGCTCCTTTACGAGAAAAAGAGTTTTACTTAGGGGTGAAAAGGTGCACTTTTTTCATAATGGGTAACATTTTCTTCACGAGTATAAATGCATTAATGAGGTGTTACATTTTCTTAAATAAAATTGTTTTCAAAGAAGTCCACAAAATCCAGAGAGCTTTCTTATCCATCTACATTGGTCTGTCCAGTGTCTGTTATTAAAAGTCATAGCTTCGTCGCTTAAAGCGATGAACAGAAAGCGAGGGTTATCGTTTAATAGGTAAGGCTATGCGCTTCAGCGAGGTGTGCGCTTCAAACAATGACTCACAAAGTGATCCAATCGCTTCTCATCATTGAGGGGTTACATTAATATCTGGATATAAAAAGGAGTTAGATTAATATCGGTATTGTGGTATATTGGATGCTGAAATTAGTTATTTTGATTGCAATTTGTCATGATAGTCTTACATTCCTATATGCTTTATATTTTTAATTCTTTTGTAATTGTGTGCTTTACTTCAAAGAAGCGTGCACTTCACTTCTTGCTTTCCGATTCAAGCCCTATGGACCGTATTTCTTCTTTGCGCATTTCCCTTTTAATAACGCTGGGTCTATTTCCAAAAAAAAGAAAAAAGAAAAGGGATATGCCAATATGGCTCTTGAAAAACTATGTTTTAATAGGTGGAACAAAAATCATGAACTGGTGACCGAGAACTTCTGGGAACCAATTTTATATGAGGACTACATTTAAATTAGAATTATGCATTTATTGATTTTTAAAAAAAAGAAGAAGATGACATTCTAGACACATTATTAATGCAAAAGACTGTGCTTTGCTTGAGCCGGTAGTCTATCGGAAACAACCTCTCTACCTTCACAAGGTAGGGGTAAGGCTGCGTAAACACTAGCCTCCCCAGACCCCACTTATGAGATTACACTGGACCGTTTTTGTTGTTGTTGTTGTCATTAATGCTAAAGACCGATTAGATTTATAGAAAGTGTCGTGATAATACTTTGAATTCCCTACTAAGTATTTATCCTAGGAAAGCTTAAATAGCTGCAACAATGTCAAATACTCTAGAGTAGTCATTAAAATACTGCAATCAATCAACTATGTTTCTATTTGAAATTAATGGTCGACTAGATGAATCCTCTATATTATTTATTCTGTATTTAGAGGATTCATCGTGCTTAAGACTATCTTTACACTGACCATCAACATGCTTGAACCCTCCCCTTTTATCCACTTGTGATTGGCTTATATTTTACAAAGCTCACAATGAGGAGGTAATGTCAATCTCTGATGTTAGAAGGTGAAATCTAAAACTTGAAAAGAGTTTAGTTTCAGTCTTCAGCGTTGCATCCCTTGAAATCTCTTTTTCTGGATTTTTCATACAAAAACCATTATCATCCTTTCCTTGGAGAAAACTTAGCCTCAGATGTCTGATGTGTCAAAAGATGCTAATTAAAAGATCTTTGACACACTTATAAGAAGCTTTTCCTTGTCAGTGTGCTTCATTACATTGCCATTTCTATTGTTGATACATTAATTTTATCAATAATTCTGTGTTTGAGAACTTTTGATTTTGTGGATCCTAAGTTATAAGCAATTCAGTTTCACTATTATGATCTTTTATTTTTTCCCTTGTGTCAGAAAGCTATCACTCAACTTTGATCCCTTTTGTTTAATCAATAAATCTTCTTTTCGTCTAACATTGCCCGAAAATCTTGCCAAGTAGACACAGTCAAAGAGATATCTACTCTGAGGTCTGGCGGTTGAATTTTCTGAAATCTGTTATTCTTTCTGTTGTGTCAAACTATCAGATCTCCCTCCACAAAGGCTTGTCAAAATGGTATTGATGCTGGGCAAAGTTTTTGTGTTATTTCAAGTATTTCTCCATCCCCAACTAGTTTGGGATTGACGAGTAGTAGTTTTTATTGGGTATAAGTATTTCTCCATGTTGCATAGTTTGACTAAATTAATCTGTGGAGGCTACACCAGCTTCAAGGTTATTGCAACTATCTTTTAGGACATAATTGCCCATTACTAGAATTGCTTAGTTGCATATGAGTTCTTAGCAGGAATGTCAGCTGTAATGCCAAAACCAATTGATGGGTCTAAAGTGTCCCATATTTATTTAGGGAAAAAAGAGGAATACACTAGCCACGTTATACAAGTCAACAAACTTCTACAAGATTTTTCTTTCGAAGGTAGTTTGCGATGGTTATGGCATGAGATTTCTGTTCCAGAAAAGGACATTTGATTAGGAAAAAGAAAGAGGAATACACTAGCGAAGTTATACAAGTCAACGAACTTCTACAAGATTTTCCGTTCGAGGGTAGTTTGGATGGTTATGACATGAGATTTTTATTCCAAAAAAGGACATTTGATTTCTCTCCACGCAGCCTAAACTTATGCTTGTAAAAGTTTGCTGAACCAGATCCCTGGGCCGGCGAGCTTCCCAGATTAACCAAGTTAATCTGTTGCATAACAAGGAATGTGAATAAAGTTCTTTTCTTTGAGGAGCTATGTGATTTGGGAGTTTGTGCATTTAACTTTGTAGTCTGAAAGGGTGAATAAGATGAGTTCAATTGAAGTTTTCTTCTTGGCAGTGGCTTCTCATAGGTAAGAAAAGTTCATTATCCTTGTTAATGTCGTCTTTGTCGTTCTCCTTCATCCCTCAGAAAAAAGCAGCATTGTCCCTTGACTCAATTCCACCTAGCTTACCATCATGAACAACTTTTCTGATTTATTGGCTAAATGAGGTCATTAACATTGGATCTGAAGATCGAATTGTCCGTGACTGAATTGCTGACACTTCTGCCTTCTACTCCTGAAGAGTCTAGGAAGGATCATTCTGCCTTTGTTGGGGACTGGTTTGGAGAGTGGTGCGGTGGTTGTCAGTCCTGTCACATCCTTTCAAATTTTGGATTATTCCACACTATAATAGTTTGCTTGAGTTGGTTTCTGATGCACTTGTAATGTCTTTACTCTTCTCAATCTCTTTCTTTAGAGTCTTTATTGCACGGATCATTTAGGTCAAAGTTAAAAAAATTGTTAATGAGTAATGACACATGAGTTGAGCATACCGGGAGACATTGTTTAGCTCCTGCTGCCCAAACAGAAGTGACACTCCGGGGATGTTTTAATTATTTTTTCAGTTTCTCTTTTCAAAATTATATTACAATTTACAACCAAGTTTAAGTCTTGGCTGAGATGATGAGTCGCCCTTCACCACTTCTAGGCCTGTATTACGTTTGAGACATATAGCTTTCTGTATGGCTGCATACTGCAGCAGCTGTAAGAGGGTGATCTTGTAAGGACTCTGACAAGTAATGCTGGAAACTAATTCTTTTTTTTTTTTAATTATGATGATGATATTAGTTGAACTTAAATGGAGAAACATGGTTAGTGAGGATTCATAACCTACCCCGACTTGTTTGGGACTGATACATAGTTGTTTTTGTTGTTTTGTCCTCCATTTGGCCCTTCTGCTAATTATGTCGATAGGTTGCACACTTCCGACATGCCATACTGTTGTTACATATCCAAGCCTTTTAAGATTGGTGGGTTAAAGCAAAGAATAGAATATTACTACTTTTTACTGCCTAAAGATATAAAGGAAAGACAAAACAAAAATCATAGAGAATATCGTTTGTTAGTAGTATTATGCATTGTTTATAGCATATGATCATTTGAAGGGTTTTGAACCTTTAAGGCTTTTGCCTAAGTTACCATCTAATGACATCATGTTTTAGGAAGAGATTTTATGGTTCTAGTTAGGACTCTGAAAAATCAAATATGGAAGACTTTGTTGGGTTCTGTTTGCTTGTATTTGTGTTGATCTTTTAAGTGATTTTTTAATAGCTGAAATGCATGCCCGAGATATCTAAAACAGTGATGCACTATATTTTTTTTATTATATGATTTCTGTTGACTAGATTATTTGACCTTTATATTTCATTTTGCAGGTACTGTATAGTTGTTACTAATTAGGAACATCCGAGAGAATAATTTCGACATATATCGTGTGGAGAATTGTAAATCTGTGATGCATAACCATGCTTGAGCTCAATAATCAAAATAGATAGTGTCAAAACCCTCATTTTGTTATAGCAATATTATGTGTTGCTTGTCAAATTTGTACTTTGTTGTGATACTTCTACAAGCATTAATAACATTCACAAATTTTGGTTGAACTATGATTTGCTTTACTCTTCCTAGATAAGTTGGTGTGCTATTTAACTATAGTGGTGATTACTTAGCTTGGCAACGTTGTTGGGTTGAAAGTGAGGATTCTCCTCTCATTTTAAAACTCTTGAATAGCCATTTTTGTCATCATTTTGTCAAAATACTACGTGGCCTTCTGACCACAACCCTACAACTTTAGCTTTGTATTATGTTACAGTGGCCTTTTCTGGTAGGGTTTGAGGAATTCACATTACGTGCTGGGTTTTGTATGTGTTTATTTGTACGTACAAGAGAATTTAATTACGAAGTTTGGTTTCTCTAAGACATTCCATGGGATGGTGTGAAATTCGTGAGAAGTTTTGTTTCAGAGGAATAAAACATAACGTGGTATTTTCCCATCTACTTGAGTATTGATGAACGGAGTTATCCGGTGCCTCTGTTGGGGACGGGGGGAGGGGTAACATGAACCTGGTTCTCCGGTGCCTATGTTGGGGGTGCGGCGGAGGGGTAACATGTACCTGGTGAATAATTAATCAAGGTGCATATGAGTTGATTCAGATATTATCAACAACAAAAAAAAAAATCTTTGGCCTTTCTATTTCAGAATAAAAGAGAAATTTTTTCCACTTAGAAAACTACCTTTTGACATGGAGTAATCAATAATGTAGGTATTATTTGTGGTGATTGGTGTCGGCAGTCGTTTTATACTATTTTGTTGGAAAATTTTATTTTGTATCTCATACAACTGACACTAGTTGTATGAGGTATTTTTTTGTCTTACATTTTTGTGGACCCAGAAGTGTAAGATCGGGGTCCACAAATTTGTGAGACAAAAAGGAGCCTCACACAACTAATGTAAGTTGTGTGAGACACAAAATAAAACATCTCCTATTTTGTTTGCCAACCATGTAAGAGGAGATTCTATTTTGTACTAGTTATAGTGTATGCTCATCGAAATATGATTATGCGTGACATAACTAGAATAAAGTAAGGAGTGAAAAAGGCTGATGTGGCACCTCTCAAGGAACTATATTTATTTGTGTTCTCAAATTTTTCCTTATTTGATGTCTAAAATATTGTAAGAAACTAAAAATATTCTATTATGTTATTCCTCATCATTAGCATTTATTACTTAACCTGAAACATTGCAAATGAGACGTTATCAACAATACTGCAAAATAATGGGTGCTAAGAAACGTTGCTATCTGAGCCTTCTAATTCTTATTTAAAGTTACTTTTAATCTGTTTTTCCTTGCTCCCTCGATAAAGATGGCTAGGTATCCTAATCATGAATTAATTATCTTTAATATTTGTTGGTGGAGAAATCGAATAATGGATTTAGATTTATTTATATATCTGATTTCGAATTGATCTGGCTTGACTTCCAGATTTGTTGCAGGATAGATAATTTCATGACAACTCTTACTAATTAAAGGTTAGACCATAAAAATTCCTTTTTAATTGCACATTCGAGATTATCGCATTTCACATGTAAAAATTTCATGTCTGTAAATATAAATGGAATAAATCGAACAACTGTAATTTAAACCGTACATGGAAGCCGTTGGAGAAATTTTGGTGCTTCCGTTGTTCAATGAAGCACACTATACTTCTATGCGTAGCCAGAAAGTTCTTCTCTTTTCCGGAGTAATATTGTAACGACCCAATTGGTCGTTTTGAGCATTTGCATTCCGTTCAGCTGTTTGAAGTCTTGAGTAGCTTCATATGATGTATTATGACTTGTATGAATCGTCGATTTTAGTTTTCAGGTGTTTCGGGATTGATTTTGGAGAATGATTCTTAACTAGAAAGCTTTAAGTTGGAAAAATTGACCAAGTTTGGCTTTTGTGTATTTGACCCCGGATCGGAGTTTTGATGGTTCCGCTAAGTCTGGATGGTGATTCTAGACTTGGGCGTATGCCCGAATTTGCATTTGGATGTTTCTAGAAGTTTTCAACGTTATTTGGCTAAAGTAGCCAATTTGAACATTTAGAATGTTCATAAGTTTGCCGAAAGTTGACTTTGATGATACCGAGTTCGGATTATGGTTCAGGGAATTGGAATAGCTTCGTTATGTCATATGGGACTTGTGTGCAAAATTTGAGATTATTCCGGGTTGGTATGATATGGTTCAGCGCGAGTTTTGGAAGTTGAAAGTTCAAAAGTTCATTAAGTTCGATTTGAGGTGCGATTCGTGGTTTTGATGTTGTAATGCGTGATTTGTGGCCTCGAGTAAGTCTGTGTTATGTTATGGGATTTGTTGGTATGTTCAGACGAGGTCCCGATAGGCTCAGGTGAGTTTAGATCGCTTTCGGACTATTTCCTCTCATTTTAAATTGTTGGTTTTTACTAATGTGGAGTGAATCGCGTTCGGTTGGGAGTCATCGCGAGCGCGAATAAGGATTTGGATTGGGCTGTTTTATCTCTTCGGCGTTCGCAAGTGTTGAGTCGCGTTCGTGTGTATGTGGGACTCGAGCTTCTCGTTCGCTTTTGGGTAGTCGCGTTCGCGATGGTGAGCTGGGAGCTGGAGCACTCTTCTTCGCGTCCGCGAGATGTGGGCCGCATTCGAGTTGTGTGGCATCTTTAGGCATCGCGTTCGCGTGGGAAGCATCGCGAACACGTAAGGCATTTTTTGTTGGCAGTTCGTTTTGTTCATCGCAAACGCGATGGATTTTTCGCGTTCACGAAAGGTTCGCCTGGGCAGTGCTTATAAGTACTCTATTTCGAAGGTTTCGAACATTTTATTACATCTTTGAGTGGGGAGCTCGAATTTGGGCGATTTTCACCACACAAATTGGGGTAAGTGTTTCGATACGACTTTGATTATATTACATGAATCTATCTTCGTTTTTGGCATTTAATTGATGATTTCAAAAGAGAAATTGGTGGTCTTTTGTCTAAACTTTTCTAAAGTGGATATTTGAGTTTTGAATATCGATTCGGAGTCGGATTTGAGTGAAATATGGCCGGACTCGTAATTGAATGGGCTATCGGATTTTGTGGGTTTTGTTGGATTTCGAGGTACGGGCCCGGGTTTGACTTTGAGTAAATGTGTAAAGATTCGACCTTTATCATTTGGGATTGTTTCCTTAAGCATTATTTGATGTATTTGAGTTGCTTTTGGCTAGTTTCGAGCCGTTTGGAGGTTGTTACGCGGGATGGCATTTCTAGAGTATTATTTGGCTTTCTCGGTATCGGATTAGGCTTGTTCGAGGTAAGTAACATATCTAAACTTGGATTTGAGGGTATTTAACACTGGAAACTATGTTATAAGAGATGTATTGAGGTGACACACTTGCTAGGTGACGAGCGTGTGGGCGTGCACCGGGGAAACCAAGATTCTAGTTGACTATTAGACTATGATCGGACTTGTTTTGCTAGTATATCTTGTTACATCCATGTTCTCTCAACTTGCTTTGTTATATGAGTTGTGAATCATGTTAGAAATCATGTTTAGGCTATATGCTTATTTTGTTGGGACCTACTGAGGTCATCTCTGCTGTTGAGTTGTTTTCTTAAATTGCAATTCCATATTCATTCATTTGCATATCATATCTCAGTCTATGTTATCATTTGTTGTTACATCATGTTATCATTGTTTGGGCTGATTGGCATGAGATTTGTGAGCCCGGAAGACTGGAGAGATTGATGATTGAGTTGGGATCTGAGGGCCGATTTGTGAGTGACATTTATGGGATCGGGCTGTACGCTGCAGCAGGCTTTTGACTCATTATGGGATCGGGTTGCATGCCGCAACATGCCATGTTGACTTATATTAGCGCTTGGGAAGGATCTGACCCTCCAGAGTCGGACATACCAACAGTGAGCGCAGGTACCGGTGTCGAGTGATTGAGAGTACCGAGTGATTGAGTGTGCCGAGTGATTAAGTGTGCCGAGTGATTGAGTGTGAGACAGTGAGGTTGAGTGCTCTAAGAGTGTGAGTACATGGGTTTATCACTGTGATGCAATATATTTGACATGATTACTTAACATGTAGGCATAGAAATATGTTTCCTCATGCTATACGGTATTGCGACATTCATGACTTCACATACACAATGATAGGTAGGCATAGAGATGTACTTTCCTCATGCTATCTGAGAATGAAATATCTTATCTGTTGTTGAAAGATTTTGCGGAAAATTACAATTTTCTAATATACTCATATTTTGGTGATCTCGGTGACAGATTTGGGTTTTACTGTTATACTTGAAAAGTATGCATATTTTCCGTAACTTTGAACGAGCTGAGCATGATATCTTTGAGTTATTACTTGCACTGTTATTATTATATTGTTACGAGTTGTCCTTGCCTTTGGTGTTGGACTGTAACCTTCTCCCGAGCTTGTCACTGCTTTCAACCTAAAGTTAGATATGTTACTTATTGAGTACATGAGGTCGGTTATACTCATACTACACTTCTGCACCTTGCGTGCCAATTTTGGAGTTGATGTTGCTCCGTATGGCGGGAGCTGGCATTGGAGATGTACCTGCGTTTCGGTTATAGCTGCCTCTTGTTCTTGGTAGCTTTAGATTTATAAATCTGTTTATGTACATTTCGAACAGATGATGTATTTATTTTATACCAGCTTTGTAAACTCTAAGTTTTAGAAACTCATGATTTGTACTACTAATCTTTGAGATTTTTGTGTAAAAGATTAGTTAATTCATCAGTTATTTCTCAGTAAATCTCATTTGAATTGGATTGTGTTAATTGGCTTACCTAGCGGGTTGGATTATGTGCCATCACAACTAATTGGATTTTGGGTCGTAAAAAATATGCAGAGAAGTTTCATTTATTCCTCTTCTATTATATGAGCAGCCATAATAAACTCAAATTAATTAACCCTGCAAATGATATACACCAAATGCTAGAAATACACCGTTTTAGTTTTTACTTATTTATACCGTGAATTGAATGAGTGAAAATTACACCAAAAACTCTTCACTGGAGCCTGAAATTTGTATTTTAAATATTTATTTCCTCTTTATAATTCTATAAAATCAAAGGGAAATCACTAATAGACTGTGATAGAAGGCAAAACTATAATGTTGCAAGTGATTCACATTTACATTATCATCATTCTAAAAGTGGATACTATAAAACAAATCGTCATTCTAGTTAGCTCAATTTTTTGTCCGCTCTATCTCTTGGTATTTGTATGCTAAGAATAAGAATATATGTCATTTTTCAAATAGATAATTTAATTTGCCAATGTTTTTTTTTTGTTGCAGTTGGTAGAATTATGGAACTATATATGGAGGAGGTCAGGGGTCGAAAATGTGAAGGAAATAATATGGTTTTGAATCCTTCGACGGGAAAATTAAAGGTAGATGTTGATGAACAAGTATGACTTCAGTCTAACACTTTTAGTTTTGCACTCTTTAATATTTGCATATTATATACATAACTTGTTGCTTAAATAGTTTTGATTTGCCAGCCAAGTAATTATTGGTAAGTCTATGATGGAAGTAATTCCAGGAATCACATATTATTTCTAGTTAACTAACCACATCTGATACACAAATAAAACTAACTCAAACGATCTCCAAATTTCTTGCATCAATATATCTACAATCATTTTTTGTATTGTTGACAAAAATTACAAAAAGATACATTACTCTTCTATATTTGGAATTTTTTTTTCGTGTATGTATCTTTCTCTTATAATATTATGTATATATGTTTGTTTCTTTTTGTTGGTATTCTCTCTGTGTTTGGAAAAGTTTTTAGATTTACAACTTCTTAATGTAAATGTTTGAACTAATTCTATATTTTTTTTATGTTAGACCGCGCGAAGCTCGGATAAGTTCTCTAGCATATACATATATAAAGAAACTTCCAGGGAAAAATCAGCATGGTGGCATATCTGGGGGAGGAGGCAACATCCGTTCTTCTGGGTACTTGCCATCTTCCACTAGAAATGCAGTCTTCATACCCCATGATATATGACGCTCAATATGGCAATGCATAAACCAAACTCCTAAAAATTACAAACAACATTATATTTATAATAAAATGAAGTGATAATTTATCACATACTACTAAATAATTAAGCTATGAAAATAAATGTTTAAATTAAAACTTACCAGGATTGTCTGCTTTGAATCTAATTGCAGTCCAACCATTTTTAGGAACAGCAATTGTGTTTACTCGAGGAGGATCAACAAGATTATAATTCAAAGGATCCTTTTTCTCGTCGAAATTTCCAAATCCCCATCCAACAACATAGTAACTATATCCATGAAGATGCATTGGATGGTCTGAGGAACCAACTAAATTAGTGTCCTGAAGAACCATTTCAACTGTAGTATTATACTTCAATACTTTCACTTCTGTCCCTAAATCCGGTATATCAAGTTCCAAAGGCAAGTAATCAGCAGTGTAATTGAATTTATATGGTGGAAAACTAGGAAATTTTGTCCCAAAAACACCGTTAACGTGATAATAATAGGCCTCTAGTATATCGTACGTAGGCTTAACAAAACTTATGTTGTTCATACTAGCTGCAAATCGTGTCCCGTTTGGTCCTTGGCATGTAGAGTTTGTACCATTTTCAGGACAGGGAAATGCATTAATTGAAATAGTGGAAATCATTTTGTTTTTTATTTCAAGGGGGACGAAAATCGGATGGTTTTTCGAGGCTAAACTTCTTAGGCTAGCAGTGAAATTCACAACAGCAAGGGTGTCATAGTAAGAAGGAAGATATGGAAATAAAGGAGATGATGAAGTATTGTTATCTTTCTCTTTATACTTTAAAATTGCTGTTGTGGTTGTGTTATCAAAGGTAGTAGTACCATTAGAATATGCTCTAGCAGCTAAATAATAATATTGATCACCCTTTTGGTTAGTTTTCAAAATGCAATCGATTGATTGTCCTGGGGTTATCATGATATATTCTCGTGTCAATGGTTTTGTGTAGCTTCCATCTATTCCAACTACTGTTAGATTGTGATTTGCAATACTAACGAACATAAGTTCGTTCATTACACCACTTATAAACCTCAGTAGATAAGTCTTTCCAAACTCCACCTCTAGATTGAAAGTTCCTACACAACCATTAAAAACAGAAGGGTAAGTAAAGGAAATCAAGAAAATAAATATTTGTCAGGGTTTTGGGAGGGGGGGTATAATGGGGTAAATTTCATCAAAGGTCATTCAAGTTAAGCCTGGTAACATAAACGTCACTTTTAGTAATTTTAATATAGCCTAGTTAACAAAAATATAAAGTGACCGAAAATTGCAAATTTTAGCCGGAAAACTGTTGTGGATGTCCTAATCCTCTAATTAATTTAGTAAAATAGAGTAACAACTTTGAATTAAAATGGAAAATGCAAATTTTAGCCGGAAAACTGACGTGATGTTGTTGGTATTTCTAAGAGAGGCAGGAGTAAAAGATGACTTTCTGTAAGTTCTACTAAAAATTAGAGGGTTAGGATAAGTTTTCCTGCCAAAATTTGCATTCTTTGATTATTTTTATATTTCTGTTAACTAAACTATATTGAAATGACTTTTGTGGTACAAAAGAAAGAAAAATACTTTTTGTGGTACAAAAGAAAGAAAAATGACTTTTGTGTTACAACGCTTAACTTAAATGACCTTTCATGAAATTTACCCGGATATAATATTGTTACTCAATAGTGTTTATGTTATATATACTGACAGTGCAATTAATTAAATCGGTAATAGAATATTATTACTTCATTTTTCATGTTATCATCATATTAGGCTTGATATGATATTTACATATTATCATTGTATTTAACTTAACATGATAGTTTAAAGTTATGTTTTTACTATTAATGGATAGAACTCTAGTTGATATATAGTGAAGGATCATATCTTAAAAGTTACTTTCAAGTTCCAATTACCTAATAGAATGGAAAAGTTTGAGTTTAATGCAAGATTTCTATTGCCAATTTTGTCATATAATTTTTGCTGGTAACTAATGAGTATGATGCAAGATGATTGAGAATATAAGTCAATGTCATTTACTCTGCTGATATATAGCCAAGGATTTGCTTACCATTCTTTGAGCAAGGATAAAGGTCACCTGGCTGACCATTGATAGTGAAAGCATCAGAATTTCTAGGCTGACCTCCTGATGCTACAAATTCATCCACGAGTTTCTTAATATCTTCCTTCCACCACTCACCTTTAATCCAAACAAAAATGGAATAAGTAGTAAGTTAGAGTTGGTGATAAATCTAAATAAAATCCACATGCATACAAAATTTGAAGATAATGAGTAATTATTAGTCTAAAAATTGTACCCAGAGATGAATCAATAATCTAGAGTTAGTAAGTTCAGAATGAAGGTAAAACTTAAAATGTATGCTACTTATATTTCAAGCCTAAAGCAATGAATGAACAAAACTCGCTTTAGTTTTGCCTTTCCATACAAACACTGTCTATAACAGCCTCGTTTGTTTTCACATTTTTTGACTGTTATAGTGAAGTGTTGTTATAGAAGATATATTATAACACAATATAAAAATTAATACCGAGAAAAATTTGGTTTTTGTAATGAATGGTTGTTATATGCTAGGAATGCTAGTACCTATAATGATGGGTATTTCGCGATGAGGCTTCGGGAAAGGATAAGGAGTCCCTTGTTTGGGATAAACAATAAGTGCACCATGAACTGTTGCACGTTGCCATCCACTGTGTGCATGCCACCATAGTGTCCCTTCCTCATCAGATAATATGATTTTTTGCTTGAATTTATCACCTGGTTTAATTGGACATTGGGTGATATATTCAGGACCATCTGACCATGGATATCGTGGTTGCTTGACACCATGCCTATAATTTTTTATAGGTTGTCAGTATATAGAAGTTAAAACCAATGGAAATAAGTTATGTGGCAAACTTCTATTGATCATCGTTGGCAATATATTCCATGTAAAATATAGTACGGGTCGAGTCACTAATACCACTATAGTAACGAGCGAAGCTTAATTATAAGGGGGAAAAAGAGATAATTAACACTAATACCAGTGAATAGTGACGTTGTATTTTCCTTTGTTGTAAACATCAACTATAATAGTTTCTCCTTTGTGAGCATAGATAGTTGGCCCCGGAAATTGTCCGTTGACAGTAAGAATTTTCTTTGATTCACAGAGCCTATTAATAGAAACTTCTCTAACCTGTGGCCATGCATGCAACGTTATTTAGCCAAATCTATGATCAGATATTCAGATGATGAAAAGAACTAATGCAGATTACACTGATGACTTTAACCGAAAAACATTAAAAGTTAAACTCACAATGAAACGATAATGGCGACCATAAGCAACAGAAAGGAAGAAAGTGGCAAGAAGTATGAATGACAAAGTAGATTTTTTCATAACTAATTTTCCAGCCATAAGTTTTTAGACAAGTTTTCTCCTTTTCTCTCTTCCAGTTTTCTTTACCTTGTTGTATTTATAATGGAAAAATATATAGTGAAGCCTTAAGACTTTTTAGAGTAGCCAAATTAAAAGATTGAAGCTACGTAGTAAAATTAGTAGCAACAAAATGTTAATACTTTTAACGTAAATGGATATGTGACTGTGAAAAGTTTAAGTCATTGCTCTACGCAATAACTCGCTGTTTCAAATAAGGAATACCGTTAACCATACGCTAGAAATAAATCCTTTGGAGAGTGGCTTTCCAATTAAGAATTAATGCTTCAAACTGTTTCCAAAAGTAGGCCAATAATAGAACGAACCTCGTTACATTTCGTAGAATGGATAATAACTAACTCATAGTTTGTAATTTTTTTTTTCGCGCAATCAAGTTAAATGATAAGTGAAAAGCAAATTATATAACTGTCTATAGCTAGTAACCCTAGTTTTATAACCTAGAAAACATAATATGTGTAAAGTTTTAACCCTCTTCATTTTAGATAGTTTTTTAATTGATTGATACATTATATGTAATTTTTTAGTTACTTTTTTTCTTTTTGTTTTCTCCTGGATTGGACTAGCTTGAATGCCAATTCTATTCGATAATTGTGCTCTGTTTGTTACCTTCATTTTATAATAAATAACGAGTGGGTTCAAATTTTATTTTATTGTTAAATTGTGTTCAGCCACAAATTATTAGCTAGGATATAGATACCTCAAAAGATAATCATTGGATCAGCACATAATAACTCTTGATAAAATTATGGGATTGTGACTACATGATTTAAAAAGATTTTTGGGAACCAAATTGTGGTGCTTAAGGAAAATAACAAGTCATGTAGAGGCACTAAAATTCCTTAAGTAGGAATGACGAAAAATCCATAAATGCGAATATGCGAGTGTGACTGATGTAAATTTTCTCCAAGTAAATTTAAACTTTTCTTATCTCCCATTTAGGAATATTATATGCGTAATAAATTGATCTTTCTTTGAATTTCTCCGTTCACATTTAAAACTTCTCTAAGAATTGCCGACTCAGTATGAATTTCTTCTTTATCTCTGAGAATTGGATTTAAGACTCCAAAACTCAGGTAACCAAAAAAGGGAGGGAAAAAAAAGAGATAAGAAAAAGTAGCTAGGGGGATTTATCAAGACAAAATAAGTCATAGACGGAATTAATGCTATTACAAATATGGTTTGAAATTGTCACTTTAACTGCTAGGTGACATCGACACAATTAACATGCATTTGATCACATCATAGTAAAGGCAGCCCGGTGCACTAAGCTGGGGCTATGCACAGAAATCGGACCACAAAGATCACATCATAGTAAAACTAGCTCAAGTATACATGCGAAATTAGTACTGATTAAATCTACTTCGGAGCTCAATTCGCTGTTTATGAGGGATAATGAAAATTAATAACAGAAAGAATAAATTTTGGATGTCAAAAGAATAATACGTAGTAAACAAGGAAAAGTCTCACCTAGTTTATGAAAACCTGGAAAGCTTGCCGTGAATGGATAATTGACAAATGACACCAAGTTTATGATCAGGTCAGTCACATAGGCCACATATTAACAACTTTGTAAAACAGAGGCAAATAAATTAAAGTTTTTGTGAATTAACTTCCATGCATATATGCAAACAAATAAAAATAAATAAAGAAGTATACAAAACAAGGGAGTTGTCTTTTATGAAAGAAAGGTTTTCTCTGAAGTAGTAAGGGTTGATATACCAAGATTAACTGCAGCTGTAATTTCAAAAATGATTTTGTTTTTTTCAACTAGTAAGAGATTATGCCAGAAGCAAAAAGAATTTATTGGTTCATTGATGTAATTTAAGTTACGACAAGCGCAAAATACAACACAAAATTATTGTTCGTTAGTCAAAGATAGTATAGTAAAATATTGTCTCCACGGGGATTGGATTTAAATAATGTTCGAGTAATTTATGATTTAATTTCTATTCAGGAGGATCAACACTTGGGTTAAATGATTTGAACTATGTTTAACTACTAAAATAAAGCAATTGACAATTGACTGCAAAAAACTAGAGATTAGCAGAGTTAGTTTCTTATCAATGCGAGGAATAAGGATTTTGACATGATAGGTGCAAGGTTGTTATTCTGGATATGATATTGTTATATTTCACTCTTGAGGTTCTATCGATTCTCACGAATTCAATAGGTAATTAGCTTATGCTTTCGATTTAGACTCCTCTCTCGATTAAATCTAAATCTTTCAAATAAACTAATGTGAGGTGCGGTGAAACTTGCAAGAATCTATTGGTAAGAATGGTCTAAGAGAAACTTCTCTCGAATATTTCTCAATCTTAATTTAAGGGGTAGATCACAAAGCTCTTTCGATTACTTTAAAGAAGTACCAAAATAAATTAAGGCATGCTTTGGAATAATATTCAATATTATGTTCCTCTTCCGTTTAAACAAGATAATGAATAAAATCACAACTAGAGTTAAAGCTCTTCCAATAGATTCAAGTAATTAACCAGTAACCAAATCCATAAACAATAACCAAGTCACTTAATTATGTCAAACCTTAAGGTAAACTACTCCTTAACTATGGAGAAAGTAATCACGGAAAGAGTTAAAGAATAAGAATGCATCAATCTAACGTTACAATCCAAACTCCTGTATTAAGTTGATGGAAAGATGATGAAATCCTGAGTCTTGTGGTCTCCAATGCTCTCTCAAAGCTTCCAAGGTCAAAAGTCCTCCAAAATTTATGTTTTTGGTGTAATTATACCATATAGGAATGGGCCCGGACGAAACTATCATTTCCAAGTCGAAGTGAAAAAATTAGACCGCGAAAATACACTGATGCGTCGCGCTAGTGTAAATTTTCAGAGAGCAGATCTTTGTCAGACAGGCCATTTCGCACTGCTGCGCCGTGCCTCACGGCACCCCGTGCTGCGTAGTTGTGATGTTTTCTCACAGTAAATTGTTTTCTCTACTTTTTGATATCCAGACTGGCTTCCGAACCCCGAATGTGATCCTGGATTAATTTCTTATTCTTTTACTAAAGACATCTACAACACACCTTGATAAGAGATATGATAAGCCGTATGCAATATAAATTACCCTATTACGAGTCGGGGTCGAATCCACAGAGAGTTATAAGGGGTGTTAGGAATATATATTTGAAGAAAGCGAATGGACTACCTAAAATAGCACTTCCACAATAAAGTTTTGATTTCTACTTCTATTGTTACTCTAATGATTGAAAGCTAAGAAAAATAAACTAGCAATGAATGTTTTTGGTATTTTTCCAAATAGTTTAAAGGCCTTGGGATGTGATCATAACCTATGTGTTCGCTCAATGGGATAAAGATGTTAATATTTGTTTTGTTGATTGTGGTGTATTATAGCTCTCAACTCTACATTACCCACCCAATACCTCTCGGTCAGAGTGTGATTTTGCTCAATTTGGCTTTCTCAAGCCCAAATGGGTATCAAACAAAATAGTTGATATGAGCTCAAGTCGGGTTCTTACTATCTCTAGTTTGAACCCTTTAATTAGGCTAATCAATCTCTCAATTAGCCCAATTCCTTGTTAGCCAAGTTATCCTAGTCCAGGTCCCTCTTTCTCAAGTAGAGACTAAGTCAAAAAGGCATAAATCAGTGGTTGCAACCATTAATTCTAAAATTGAAGCATGAACTAAGCGAAATAATCAACACCCAATCATAAACAAGTATTAAATTATATACCCATAAGATTTACACACTAAGGTTGGGTCACAACCCTAGCAAAAATCTAGCTACTCATAATGGGAATTGAAGAAAATAAAGAGAAAAAAGCTAATCAAACTCATAACAAAACATTAAAATGTTAAAAGATAATGCAAAAACACTAAAATGATTACAAACTTCCTAAAGTAGTAAAAGGTAAGGACTACAGCAGCTTTTTCTTCCAAACTTAACTTAAATTTGTGAAACTCGACTGTTTATAGTGGGACAAAAATTGCTGACAAAAATGCCTCTCGGGATGTTCTGCGGCCGCACAATTCCATGTGCGGTCGGCATATTTCTTCAGTTGGTAGGAAGGTGGATTCTACAGCCGCACATTTCTAGATTACGGCTGCGAAGCAATTTCTGCGGCCGCAAATTTCTTCAGTTGGCAGGAAGGTGGATTCTGCAGCCACACATTTCTGGATTACGGTTGAGAAGCAATTTCTGCGGCCGCACAATTCTTATGCAGTCCGCACTTCTGCAAGGCGTCAGGACTTGGTCTTCTGCACACTCTCTGAACTTGGAATTACTTGTCAGTGCGGACCCTGTTTTGCGGCCGCACAATTCATGTGCGGTCTGCATATTTGTCAAAATCATGTTGGGTTATTTAGCTTGAATTGCGACTGCAGATGGAATTATATAGTCCGCAATTTCTTCTGCGGCCGAAGAAATCCTTCTGCGGACCGCATTTCTTTGCCTCTGCACCCTTTATTGCCTTGTGCTTCGGAACACTCCTTTTTGAGTCGAATTTCGTCATGGGAGACCAAACTTACAACATTCCTGCAATTTGCGCAATTTTATTAGTTTCAAGAACGTAAATCAATACTTTCGGACTAAAATAAAAGGAAAAAAGTGCTAATGAGCAGTCAAAATCCCCACTTATCAACTCCCCCAAACTTAAGTCTTTGCTTGTCCTCAAGAAAATAAATTAGTTCCTACCTCCTAGAGTTAAGGGTCATTTCAGTGAGTCAAAGGTGAGCCATTCACGCATCAGTTGGGACCAAAAATTACCCACACTACTCATGCATTATCAACAAGGTGACAAGACAAACATCATGCACATATAGTTCTAATGTGACATTTGAGCTTCAAGAATTGACTTTACTCATCAAGGACTTCTGTTCTATCATGTAGGCCATGGTGGACTCAAACTCTTCCTCCTCTACTTTCCATTTTCCAAGCTCACTTAAGAAGTTAGCACTTAATCCGAAGATTCATGAAAGGCTCACTTATCTCTCACAAGAGAATGTCACAAGTACGACTTCAAGTACCATAAGCTTGCCCCTCATGTAGATCGTCACTAATGTAATCTCACTCGGTTTGAAATCAAGTAGGACTTCTTTTGGGATGTAATGAAGGCTTTTGGGTTAGGGTAGGATACCGTATGGGTAAGTGGTTACACATTTCTTTAAGCACTCCATCTTTCATTTCTCGGCTCACAATTGCCAATTCTTAGAGGCACTTTCTTTTCATTGGGGACTAGATAGACTTAACATCACTCTTTCTTGATCATTTTATTCTTTTTCTCCCGTTTTGATATATTAATATTTGGGATCATAACCTCTTTTTGAATCCATCAACCCTTCTACTTATTCATTTTTTTGCATTTTTCTTTTTGTTCTTTTCTTGCGTTCTCTTCTCATAGAGATCATTTCTCTTCTCTTTTTGTGCCTTGATACATTTTTCAAATTCCTCATCTCTCCCCCAAATTTACGTTTTAAGCCATTTGTTTCACAAGAGTGTTAAGGAAAGCCTGGGTGCCAAGAGAGGGTCGCGACAAAACGAGTAAAGGCTTGTAACATAGTTATCAAATGAGAAAGGCCAGAGGCTCAAAGGGGTTGACTAGGGATAACGACATTGGTTGGCAATAGAAAACTCAAATGGGCTGAGAAAAGCCTACAATCACTTCTCAAACAAAGCAAAATTTAGGATTTCGCCTTGAAACACATTTGGGGCAAATTCTAGACCCTTCGCACGGATACTTGGACTAGCAACAATTCATCTCACCCTCACGCAATTAGATTGTAAAAGAGAATAGAGTCGAGAACCTACAATGACCACATTCAAGTTTAAAGATCACTATGGTCTGATTAAACCACTCGATGATTACCAAAGTCAACTCAAAAGTCACAAAGTCACTAACTAGAGCTATTTCTTTTTAAAACCTTGTCTTTAACCATAATCATGTAGTTAAGTGTGTTGGTGCCAATTGAAGCACGGTTGACTCTACGAGCACGACTTACTTACTTAGGTCTTTTTATTCATTACTACTACTATTATTACCTAAACAAAAAATAGACTCATTCCCTCACGCCATCCGTCGTTGGGACGAGTCACCCGGTTCACACAACAACTACCTTTGAAAAGAATAGTGGCATTAAGAAAACCAAAGGCTTATTATCTACTAAAACATAAAAAGAAGCTACTTAATAAAACAAGAACTAATATGAAAGAATAAAGAAGCTAATAAGCAAAAAACTACAATCAAGAAGCTAATGAGCAAAAACTACTAAAGATAGAATGAATATACATAAAGAGAGAGAGAGAGAGAGAGAGAAGATATATACATACAAATAAGAAAAGGGAGAATATCATCAAATTATTACAGGCCAATTGTATCAAAATGTACCAAATGTGTCAAATAAACTCCCTCCCCCTCCTCCCGAATAAAAATAAACATTGTCCCAAATGCTTAGCAAAATAAGAGTAAAAGAGGAAAAGGGTGAAGAAAACTCCTTATGGCTCCTTGGACATATCTGTGTCCCCAGCAATGTCATCGCAATCTGGATCAGCCAACCGAATTTCATCATCATCGACTCTAGGTATGGCTGGGTTGGCAAACATTTAACGCATTGCCTCAGTAGTGTCGGCAGCAAGGTCTGGCACTGGCCAGCTGGTGCTACTAGTGCAGATGGAGCTGAAGGATCTGGCGCAGACTGGTGCGGGTCAAGCAACATGTCAAAGGGAAGGTCTCTCCGGAGCTTATCCACGGACTTCTTGCTGGCCTAGGACTTCCTCATCTTCTTTACTTCCTTCCCAGCTCTTCAATCACCAACCCGTGTTGTACCAAGGTGCTCATAATTGTCTTCTGGTTCTTCAAAATCTTCTTTAATGTCTCATCAATGGTCGAGGGAACTTGAGGTTCGCGAGAAGTGGATTGCGCTGCAAAAGTATTAGACAAGTCAGACAGCTTTGCAGTAGTTGTCTGCATCCAGTTGTTGAGACTCGCCATTGTCTAGGAGACTTGTAGCACAGATAGTGGGGCAGTAGGCATGGGCACTGGCCTCAGAGCTGAGGTGGGAGCTGTGGCATGAGTTGTAGTAGGGGCGGTGGATGATGGTGGAGGCATAGGCTGCGGCACTAGAGGAAGGCTTAGCCGAAGTGGATGGAACATCAACTGTCTCAAAAACTACCACGGTTGGCTCATCAGACTGGCGTGTGGTGGTAGGAGGCTGAACTTTCTTCTTCGGGTTGTTCACATCCATTAGTGAGTACCAAGTAAAAGGCTTCTTCGGCTTCACATTTGTGTTATAATCCCTCAGCTCTACCATTGCATCGATAAGATATTCTTTAATAGTGTTGGGATACGGGTAGGATGATTCATCTTGTCGTGCGATCACTGAGATGTTGGTCAACATCACGGCACCCACATTTATTGGGTATTCGGCCATAATAGAAGCCACCAGAACTGCCCAAGGAATCGGAAGACGAGTCTCATTCTGGCTCGGATCCAGTCTGCTGCAGACAAAGGTTTGCCACCTCTTCACTTTGAAACTCAGAGTGCTCCGGTGGATGGGAACCCCAGCTGCAATCCATGGTGGTGGTGGCCCTGGTAATGTTAGAATCTTCGCTAACCAAGGTCGGACTTCGTCTCCGAGTGCACACTTTTTCAAATACTCCTTGGGCTCAACATCCTCGAAGACCAAGTACGCGTTGAGTGTATGCTGATCAAACCTCACCTGGAGGTTATGTACTTTGATCGCTTTCGTCCCTTTTTTTATATGAGACACATTGGCATAGAATTCACGGACGGGGTACTTTTTGGCATCCACTACACTCTTGGTGAACCACATCCACCCCTTTCGTGCCCGGAACTGTCTCAATATGGCCGGGTTGTACCTCTCCAATCTGTCAACAGAAATTGTCGCTCAAGAGTTAGCGACCTCACTAGCCACCACATACGGGAGCTGGTAAAGGCGGCCAGGTTGACAAAGCGGTCCTCCCAAACCTCTTTTTTCTTTGATCTTTCAAGCCTCACAGCTGTAGCATCTCCCCCTCTGTCATCATGGGGATATCATGAATTGGTGTATCATGTGCCTTAGGGACTGGTATAGCCGATGGCTCAGAAGCCTGACTAGCACTCTTCGATCACTCGAAAGTGCTATGAGATGAGGATGGATCGTCCCTGAGTTGGTATCTCCCTTTACGGCCTCAATTGTATGATCGACTGCTCCTGAACAGAGGTTGAGTTGCCCTCTGACACTTCTCTAGACGGGACATATGAGCTAATCTCGGAGAGGTCTGCACCTCTTCCTCTCCCGGCTGTTGCTTTTTTCCTTATTGTCTTTGGTAGGCAAAGGGTTAAGGCACTCTTGCCTCGACCCCCAGGAGGTTCACCTTTCCCTTTTGAAGTGTCTCCTTGTCCTCTGGATCGAACCATTGTATATATCAAGCAAAGGCGATCATTAGTTGCAGTTCAATGTTCAAACATACACAAAAGACATGCAAGTAAAGGATAACGAGAGTACACAGTGAGGGTGTTCAGTTAGATCATGCTTGTAGGGAACGAGATCTGTGATCCGCACAATTTCACTTGCGGCCGCAGATAAGGACTTGCGGAATGCACATTTTTGTTGTGCGGCCGTAAAAGTAAAGTGTGGACCACACAATTTCACTTGCGTCCGCACCTTTAAATCCCAAAATTGCCAACTCTAGAGAATTGTCTAATGTGCGGTCGCAATAGGATATCTGCGGTCCACACAATTAAACTTACGGCCGCACATTGGAGTCTCAAAGTAGGGACTCTCTGATGACAGTAAATGTGATGATCTGCGACCGCGATGGGAATTCTGCGGTCCGCATATTTTAACTTGCAGCCGCAGATCCCTTCTTCACTAAGTTGCCCAAAAATCAATAACTCCGGACCGTACAATTTCAAGTGCGGCTGCATATTTAAAAAAAAACTACGTACAGAACAAACTTTTCTATCTAGGTTTTCCAAATTCTCGCACAATTAGACATTGTAACATTATAACAATATGAAATTTCACTGACCTAGTCCCAATAGAGCATGTATCAAGCTAACCGAGTACAGATTTACCCCTCTTGGACACACAATTGAACTCGAATAACAAATGGCCTAAAAGAACTAAAAATCTAAAAATTAAACTAACTAAAAAGATTAACGTGAAATTGAAGCATACAAGATAGAGTGTGTATAATGAGTGACTGATCAAAGTGGCTGTGTGTGTGGACAGATGAAATCATCAAGATAATTCAACAGAGCATAATTTTTTTTGTTTAGAGAGTGAAAAACATAAAAATAAGCCCCGTTCCTCTATTTATACACTTGGTTTGCTAAGGGAAAGAAGGGAGAGTATGGCCGCACATTTTCATGTGCGATCCACACTCTGTTACCTGTAGACCTCATCTCAGCTTTTCCTCTGTGGTCCATACATTTTCATGTGCGACCGCAAATTTCATGTACGGTTGCAGATCAACCTCCGCATTGACAGGCTAAAACTTCAGAGAGTTGGTATTTTCATCATCTCGATTGTGCGGTACGCAAGCTAAATGTGCAGCCGCAATGCTCTTTTACTATAGCACCCATAATTGGGCGGTCCGCACAAATCAACTATGGTCCGCATTCCTTAGAACACTTAGCCAAATATTTCATCCACAGTTCCTGTAAGTCACACGTACCCCTGTAGCACACTTCAAATCAAGTTAGAACAAAAATAACACCTAACTACAAAAGAAAAAGGAAAAGAAACATAGGTTGCCTCCCAAAAAGCGTCTGATTTAACATCGCGACACGATGCAAAATACCATCAAGTGAAATGAGTGACCGCCACGACGAGGCTATCTCCAACCTTTTCCACGTAGTGCTTCACCCGGTGACCATTGACTCGGAATACTTTATTGTTTTTGTTCTTCAAGTCTAGTGTACCAAAAGGTGTCACACCCACAATTTCAAAAGGATCACTCCATTTAGATTTTAGCTTCCTAGGAAACATCCTCAACCTTGAGTTGAACAACAGATGATCGCCCACCTTGAACTCTTTGTTCCAAATGTATTTGTCATGAAGATATTTCATATTTTATTTGTACAAGGATGAACTTGCACAAGCATGGTACTGGAACTCATCCAATTCATTCAAATGTGCAACCCTCAAGTTAGCGGCTACATTGCAATCAAGATTCAACTTCTTTAGAGCCCACATGGCCTTGTGCTCTAGTTCCACCGGAAAATGACAAGATTTTCCCAACACCAACTAGTATAGTGACATCCCAATAGGTGTTTTGTAAGCCGTCTGATAAGCCCATAATGCATCATCAAGCTTCTTGGACCAATCTGTCCGATTAGCATTCACTGTTTTGGACAAGATACTCTTTATCTCCCGGCTGGAGACTTCCATTTGCCCGCTAGCTTGTGGATGATAGGGGGATGTGACTTTGTGAGTAACACCATACTTGCCAAGTAGAGTGTGGAAAGCCTTTTTGAAAAAATGTGACCCTCTATCGCTTATAGCTGTGCGCGGAGTACCAAACCTCGTGAAAATATTCTGCTTCAAGAAAGTCACCACACTTCTCGCCTCATTGTTGGGTAGAGCAATGTCCTTAACCCATTTGGACATATAATCCACCACGACCAAGATGTAGGTATTTCCACAAGAACTCACAAAAGGACCCATGAAGTCAATACCCCACACATCAAAAATATCAATCTCCAAAATGGTAGTGAGAGGCATTTCATTATTTTTGAGATTCCACCAACCCGTTGGCATTCATCACATCTTGTCACTAACTCACTTGCATCCTTGTAAAGAGTGGGATAATAGAAATCACAACTAAGCACTTTGGTTGCCGTCCTTGATCCGCCATGATGACCACCATATGGCGACGAATGACAAGCCCCAAGAATTTCACCTTGCTCTTCTTCCGGTACACATCTTCTAATCACCCCATCCGTACAAATCCGGAAGAGGTATGGTTCATCCCAATAATAATATTTTTTTTATTAAACGGACTTTCCATTTCATAAAAAAAATTATCTTTACAAAACCAGGCAGATGCAGACCATCCACCTCCTAATTACGAAAAAGATAAACTATACTAATTACACTTCTAAAAAAAATTTGAGCCATCATTCTAGCCCAAGGGTAATGATACATGCCTTGCAATGTTGATTGCCATTTGCTTTTTGATCTCCCTTGTATGTGCATGTGTATTGCAATAATAATCTTTTTTTATTAAACGGACTTTCCATTTCATAAAAAAAAACTGTCTTTACAAAACCAGGCAGATGCAGACCATCCACCTCCTAATTACGAAAAAAAGATAAACTATACTAATTACACTTCTAAAAAAATTTTGAGCCATCATTCTAGCCCAAGGGTAATGATTCATGCCTTGCAATGTTGATTGCCATTTGCTTTTTGATCTCCCTTGTATGTGCATGTGTATTGCAATTTCTCTGCAGATCGTGTCAGCATCGTAGTTCCCTTTGTTGAATCTGATTGAGTTCCTTTCATGCCAAATACAGTATATTACCATGGCAAATACTAGGGTGGTGATGGCTGCTATACCAGTTTTCCTGCAAGAGTATTCATATGTGGCTGGCTATCGATCCATAAGAGGATAGCCAGCCACAGATGGAATTTGAATCTAGGATGAATTTGTTGGTGCATATGAATACTCTTGCAGGCAACTTTGGGGAGTGGAGGTAGCAGTTGAATATATGCCTTCTTTATCTGAAATTTGCCCTCATTCTCCATTGTTGTTAGCTTGGCATTAAGGTTGCTTGCATTGCGTTCAAATGCATCAATACTTGCTTTGAGTCTATGATCTTTCTAACCACTCAAGCAGTTGTCTTAGGTGTAGTCATAGTGTCTATATCTCTCTGCTTTATGTAGTAGAAGTGTTCCCATTTGATCCAGAGTGCATCCTTTTTCTTTGACAATGCCCATAATTACTTTAAGATTGCTGCTTTATTCTATAGTCCCATGTTGATGAGGTTTAAGCCCCCAGCAGCCTTTGGTTGGCAAACTTTGTACCATGCCATTAGTGCTTTCCTCGATGTAGCACTTGTAGCCACAGATAGGTTCTACAGATAGTTTCAGTCAGCTTCATAATCCTCTTGGGTAGTAGGAAGATTTGGGCCCAATAAGTCTGCATACCAAATATCACATACTTCATTAACTGTACCCTTCCTGAATAGGATAGCATTTTTGCTTACCAGCAGTTCACTCTTTCTGTGATCTTCTCCACCAATGGTAGGCACTGTTGTATATTTAGTTTCTTGGCAGACGAAGGAACTCCCAAGTATTTGAATGGTAGGGATCCTTTTGCATATCCTAGCAAGCTTATCAGTGTGTCTTTAAGATCCTTGTGAACACCAGCAATGTAAATAGAGCTTTTGTCTGCATTTGCCTGTAGACCAGATGCATCAGAAAACCTTTGAAAGGTTTCTTGCATTATGGTGAGTGAATTAATATCTGCCCTGCAAAATATGAGTAAGTCATCAACAAAACAGATATGTGTCACTCCTAGATTTTTGAATCTTGGGTGGTACTTGAACTCTTTGATCATGGGCAACTGGTTCATCTCCCTTTGCAGGTATTCCATTGCAGTTACAAAGAGATAGGGTGACATTGGGTCCCCTTGCCTGATTCCTCTCTTAGCCTGGAATGGTTTGGTAAGGCCTCCATTGAAAACCAATGAATAAGAAGTTGTGGTTACACATTCCATGACCCAATGGATAAACTTTTGAGGAAATCCTAGGTTTCCTAACATGCACCTGAGAAAATGACAATCCAATGAGTCATATGCCTTTCTAATATCCACTTTCAGCACACATCTGGGAGATATACCTTTCCTATTATCGCCTTTAAATAGTTCATGGCTAAATAGGATGTTGTCGATAATACTTCTCCCTTCAATGAATGTTGATTGTGATTTCCCAATAATCACCTCTATCACTTTCTTGAGTCTGTTGGTCAGTATCTTAGCAATAATCTTATACAATGTAGTGCAGCATGCTATTGGCCTGTAGTCATTCACCTGAGTTGGTGTTGGAATCTTAGGGATCAATGTAATAGCAGTGCAATTCCATGTTGTCTTCATTTTCCCTGTATGAAAGAAATGCTTCACTGCATCATAGATGTCCTGCTTCACAATCTCCCATTGCTTAGTGAAAAATTCTATAGGGAACCCATCCACTCCAGGAGCTTTATCATTTGGCATGTCCTTGATGGCTGCATCAATCTCCTCCTGTGATATGTCCCGTATTAATCCTGTTGGTGCTTTAAGGCGAGGCAATTTCCATTTTTAATGATGCTTGAGTTTGGGCAGGGTATTAATCCATTTTCCTTACCCATAAGCTAGTAAAGAATGTAAGAAATTCTTTTTCCACAGCCTTAGGATCACTAATCTTTATTCCCAAATCATTATATATAAAAGTGATGGCATTCTTATAGGCCCTGATCTTCATCTGTGCATAGAAGTATTTTGAAGTTGAGTCCCCCTGTTCAATCCAGCTCACTCTAGATTTCAGCCTCAATATTTCCTCTTCTATTATGCTCCAATTTTCCAGCTCACTAATACTTTGCTTCTCCTGTTCAATCAGCATTTGATCAAAGGGAGTAATGGCAAGTGCTGTTTGTATACATTTTAGGCTTTGTTTGGCTTGGTTTAACTTTTGCTCATAGGCTGCCATGGACTTGTTCAGTCCCTTTGTTTCATCTTTTAGTCTTTTGAGCTTTTTCCATATATTTGACATTTGATCCCCTATCCCCTGTATTTGCCATACTCATTCACCAGTGGTGAAAAATCTTGGTGTTCCATTGTCACCATGTAAATCTTGAATGGCTTGGGGTGAGTTACTATTCTTTTCCATAACTGAATCACAACTTGTGAGTGATCAGATACTCCAGGGTCTAGATAGTCTGCTTTTATGTGCCCATACATTTGAGTCCAGCTAAATTTCCCAAAGGCCCAATCAGTTTTACTGTACACTCTATTTCTTGCTTGTTGTTTATTGAACCAGGTGAAGAAGCATCCTTTTGTTCTGAGTGGTGTTAGCTCCAATGAGTCACTACACTTCTCCCAATGTAACTAGTTGTCCTATTCTATCATCAGTGCTTAGTACATTATTGAAGTCTCCACTAATAAGTGTTGATACCCAATTTTTCCCCAAAATATTTATAAAATTGCATATATACCTTCAAAATCATGCATCAATAGCAATTGGTATTTTTCCATAATTTTCCTATATTTTTATTAATTTACCCAGTATTTTATTTCTAATAAATAATTACAGAATTGCATCAAATCGATTTCAAAAGCATCTCTCGATATAATTTATTATTTATGGTCCTATTTAGACCAAATTATTTCATAATTAGCCAAATTGGCATCTTTTGGCTATAATTGCAATAACTTTGCAATTATGGCCCAATCATATGATTTTATACTATTTTTGACCGGAAATTAAGCATTTGTATTTTTAAATACCAAGCAATCATTTTTAACTATTTTCTATGCATGAAATTCATTTTTGTACAATTATCAGCTATTTTTATAAATTGTTTTATTTAATTTAATTGGGTATTTAACTAATAGCCTATTGCATTTCAATTCTAGCCTAAATTAAACCAGCCCCAAACCTAATTACACTAGCCCAAAGACCCAGGCCCAAACCTAAATCCTACCCGACCCAATTCCGCCCAAATCCTGGCCGTTGATCATTTTGGATCAACGGTCCAGGTTAATTCCTTCCTTAATTAACCTAATAGACTACCCCCCCCCCCAAAACCTCATTTCCTCTCTTTCACTCTGCCGTTACACTCTCCCATTCTCTCTCAAGCTCTCTGCACAACCATGGCTCCTACTCGTCGGTCGTTGGCTCGCCGATAGCTATGGTGGTTCCACCATCACCCCTAGCCTCCATGGCTCCCCCCATGCCGGATTATTGCTAACCTAAGGTCCTCAAGGGACCAGCGGCTGTTCAACTCACACCTATGGTCTGATTCTGGCCGTTCTCAGGCCACCCTTGGCCGTCCGAGTAAGATCTTTCTATTTTTCGGCTAGACCTAGGGTTTCTAAGCCGGTCTCTCCTTGTCTCTGGGTTATCTCTTTCTGAAACCCCAACTCATCTCTTGACTCTTCAGATCCACCATAGATTTGAGTATATTTTGAGTTATTCTTGCTGTTTTCCATGATAATCTCTCCGATTTTTTCAAAAACACCTCTTCGTCTTCAAAACTAGGGTTTCGTAACCTCTTTTTTTAAACACTTTTTCTTCTAATTTTGGTATTAATCTATGGTTTTTACTATGTTTAAATGGTTTATTTAACTTTTTTCTTTTATCTGGTTAACTATGTTAAGAACCCTAGTTTTGGTTTCAATCTTGGGTTCTGAGACTGTCTATGCTTATTTGCTCGTCTGATTTGTGCGTATGTCTGTTTCTCATGCATATGTTCTGAGTCCCTGTGATTTTCTACCCCCTTATGCTCATTAGGGTTTCTGATTTTGCTTCTCCCGCCTATATTATGTTTACTTTGTCTATTGACAGAAATTTGTGGTAATTTCCTCTAATCAGTACTATTTCTAGTTGAATCCCTAATTTTCTATGATTGATGCCCTTTACTGATTTCCTATAGTAATATTCTTTACTGATTTCCGACTTTGGTTTACTTCTTCTCTTATTACATGGCTAACTATATTATTAATCGATTCCTACTGCTATTTCCTTAACTAGACACTTATGTATCCATCCCTAATTACATGATCTGTACCTATGTTGTTTGAATCCTTTCCTTATTTGTTACCTGCTTTCTACCACTGGTAAAATTACTCCCTTAATTAAGGGAGACTTGGCTGATTTTCGTTCTTAATTGATTCTGTAGTTCTATAATTGCTGAACAATTGATTCTTGCCTTATTTACCTAGCTTTCAAACTATTATATATACTCTCTTCTCTTTTCATTACACACACGAACACATTGGTTCAAAAACTCTCTCACACTCAAAAGGCTTTCTGCTTTCTTTCTTTGTTACTTGCTACTATTCTGAATTAGCCGGCTGCAAGCCAAGGTTAATTACTGTGCTCTCCTGTTCTTCACTTTGTGTTTACTATCTCTATACTGGTATGTTCTGATTTCAATTCAAGTCCCAAAAACAATATGTTTCTTTTACTGCTTCAGTTCATTATGTTCCTGATTTGTTTCTACCTATGGTTTTGTTGTTCAACATGTAATTAATCTCTTTACTTCGTCTAATTACGCTAGCCATGTCTTACCTCTTTAGGGTCAGCATGCTCTCATGAACCAGTAACTTGACTTTACTTTGTTTAATGCCTGTATACTGTTGACTAGTTCTAGTATGCACCTATTGGGCTACGGTCCCAAGTTGTCTTAATATTATGCTCAGCCATAAAATCCTATGCTCTACTATCTCTCAACCCCCATGAATCTCCCTAAAGCATCTCTGGTTCTATATCTGTGTTCTAATTAACACTCCTGAATCTATGTCTTACTGCCTGCACCAAGTGCAAAGGACTTCTGCCTGTTATGTGTTCACCATACATGCTCTATTTGTCCCTAACCCCCAATTGACCCTGTGTGAAGGTTGGTTCTCTGAGTGTTGCTGAATTTGTTTGACTGACGTGCTGTTTGTTTAGTTACACAACTGTTTTCAAAAGCTGTTTTACTAGATAACTCTCTTATTTATAAAACTATTTCAACTAAGTCTCTTTTTTACACAGCTTTCCTGCTAAAACCTTTTCAAAACTATGTCAAGCACTCTCACTCTACTCTTAGAACACTAAGTTCTGCCCTTTTGTGTGAGCCTTGCCTTGGGACCCTTGAGCTCCCTCTGAACTTGGACACACGAAAGCTGGCCTTTCCACACTGCACTTACTCTGTCTTGGCTATGAAATCTGGGTGTGAGCACTGCCCGGGATCCCTTGAGGTCCTTAGGGAACTCTGACACGCCCAGATCTGTATGAGAGGCTGTGAACTAATGGCATTTGAGGCATTCCGGAGATTTTGGGCCTATCAGTAGGCTCCCTATAGCATAACTTTTTTTTTCTTTTTTATTTCAATTGTGTAATTTATACAAATGGTTTGTAATAACTATTGTAAACAACTCTTGGGATGGATAGTGGAAATGGAAGGAGTGACTATGCATGCTTTAGCTACTAAAAGGGTAGAAAATATGTTATTAGGTTTATATTCCTACTTGCGCAATAGAAACCATAATTAGGACTCATTTCATGCATTAGAGATCATGTTGCCTAGGACTTACACTTATTGTTTACATCATGTTCATTTCGCTATCATATCACTTAGAAAATCCTATGTTAAATGTGTTAATAACCAGTGTTTTCTGCGATCGTGTTCCTACTGCCATACGCATTTAGAAATCCCTTTTTAAGGCTAAACAGCACTAACAAGCATATCATCCCTGCATATTCTGGAAATCATGTTCAAACGTTGTAATATTTTTTGCATATAGAAGTCCTGGTTAGGATTCTGCATCTCTGCACATTAGATAGCATGTCTTTAAGGTTTTATATTCGCTTACGCGCGCTTAGGCCAACCATGCATGCACAAAAAAGGGGATAAAACAATTTTACTCAGCTCTTGCAGTTAACTGGTGATATTTCTATGTTCTGAACACCTAGAATAGCATGTTTAAACAACCTGTTTTCAATCATTTTTTCCTTACTTCTGAGGATTGGCATACTATCTCACACCTAAGCAAGCCTTAAGCAACTAAGCTGTTAAAATCGAAAATCTGCCTTCTTGTGTATGCTGCTTAATTTTCAACAGTAGGCAAACTGATTAGGCCTTCTGAATAATACAACAAATTGGCTATCTGCTTACCTTCTAAAAACACCTAGATGTCATGCCTTAGGAATCTGAATACTGCCTTAACTGTGCTTAAGCCGTGCTGCTTATGTGTTTGTTTGAGGAGGAAACTGTGAGCCTTTTAATTGCTCCCATTTGTGTGAAAGTCCTAAATGTTTTTGACTGTCGCCTTAGAATTTTTGATTTTTAAAATCTTAGGGGTACGTCTAGAACCACCTATAGGTAGAGGTCCTAACTCCCTCCAGGACCATTAAGAAGGGACGGGTAGCAGCACGCGATAGGAATCCGTGACCAACACTCGCTTTGCATGACCAATAAGGGGACGGGAAGGGTAGACATGGATATGATGACCGGTGCGCTAATTCCATGCGTAGCCCCTTTCTAAGGAGTGATTATCGGGCATTGTACTGATGTGATCCTATAGGCTAACCAACCTAGGACACCCCTTTACGTTCGCAAATAATCTTAGATTATACTTTTTTTTTCTAGCTTTTCATTAACTGTTTTTTTTTCATTT
The DNA here is from genome assembly GCF_001879085.1 of Nicotiana attenuata. Taxonomy (NCBI): domain Eukaryota; kingdom Viridiplantae; phylum Streptophyta; class Magnoliopsida; order Solanales; family Solanaceae; genus Nicotiana; species Nicotiana attenuata. The sequence goes on along the minus strand of NW_017670266.1, from coordinate 1,223,753 downwards.
TCAACATCTGTGTACTTAAACTTAAATCCCCTACTATTTGAGCCATACTTGTTTATTTGCTAATTGTACCAATCCACAAAAAACTGCCTGGCCGGGAACCACACTAGTGGATCCTGAGGGGTGCCTAACACCTTCCCCTTAGGATAATTTCAAGCCCTTACCCTGTCTCTGGTTACCAAACATAGTTATAAATGAACCCTATAGGTGCCCTAACGCACCTTAAATCGTTAGGTGGCGACTCTTCAAAATAGGCAAACCCCTTTCCCAAAAGGAACGAGTTGTCTCAACCAAAATGTCATGAACCCGATTTCGCAAGAAAAAAAGGGGCGACAGCATGGCGACTCTGCTGGGGATTTTTAGGCTTTTACCATTTCAGACCATTTTTGTGAATTTGTGCAATTATTTGTTTAATTCCTTTAAGCGTTTAATTTCTTCTTCAAGAGCAACTGACGTATCTTTCTTGTTTCCTTCCTTTACTGCTGCTTTAAATTATAAAATTGTTGTATTTATCGCTTTCTTAATGTGCAAATACATGACAACATGCTTTTAATTATTGCATAATCATGCTCAACATCATACTCCACTCGTGCCAAACAAAATACTATAGCAACGCTTGATGAGTGGTTGCACCCTTCCTATATCATTACCCCCTAAATTCGGAAAGGCTTATTTGCGGTAAAATTAGTCGATCAACGGTGCAGTCGACGGTTCCGTGCCTTCCCCCTGTTGTCCGCTTGAGGGTACCAGTCTAAAACCCCATAGAAACCTTACTCTGTTATTGTTGTTGCATGCATCATGGTCAAACCTAGCCGGGTCAGTTATGTTATCCACATAATGATCCTTTAAGATAGCCTTGTCCAAAAGTCCACTGGGTTTCCCTAAACCCAAACAGACATCATCAGGTTCTGTGCATTAATTAGGAGAACTAAATGCCGATATGCTAATCATAAATGTATAAATAGTCGAGTCTGGTGGGGGTGAGGTCTAACCCTTTTGTCTTGCAGAAAATGAGGTACGAGGTCCCCAGCTTCGGAATGGTTAACATACCCCCACTCTTGCTAGACTGGTGGAAGAATCTTCCATCGGATGATCAGATCAATGAATGGAAAGAAAGGGCCGTCAAGGCTAGCGAAAAGCTAGATTATCTGGAATATAGCCTGTTAGAATTGGAAGGAAAAGTGAGGAAAAGACTCAACGACTGCCAGAGCGCTGAAAGAAATAAAGAAGGACATCTGGCGAAGGCGTTCTTACTAATGAGCCTACGCGAGCTGGAGGATTTGATCAACAAGAACATTCAACCTGAGGGAGGTCCTTCTGGGACCAAATAGGCTAGATTTATTCTTGCTTTTTCTTAAGATGTAATAAGGCCAAATGCAAATAGTAACTCATTTGTATCACTATTTCAGTATCATTTTGGGATTTGTCAGTTCTTACATTATGAAATGAGGAATTTATTGGCATTAAAAGTTCTCCAAATCAATTTGTCGCTAGGCCTACCTCGGGCACGAAGAGGTTCCCAAATTAGGACATGCTTTACATTCCCACACTATGTGTTTAAATATTGCAATACTTTTTATAATCCTCGCTGACTTGATTACCTTTTGTTTTTATTTTTTGTTTTCTTTCTTTTATTCCCCTCCCCAAAGGTTAGTTCGTGCACTCTGGCATCATCATCTTATTTCACAAGATCCAGGGGCCCTCCACCCACTCCTCCTCTTAGTCCCTCTAAAGGCAAGAACAAAGGCAAGAATAAAATGGAAGATTTAAACAACATCAGGAAGGAGAACACAGCTGAACGGGTAGAGGCCACTGATGGCCAGGGTATTCGGGTTCCTAATGAGAATGTGTCACAGCTTGAACAGAAACTATTGAAATTCCAGGAAGAGCTCGATCAGGTTCGAAATCTGGCAAACCTGTCATTTTCCCTCAACACCTCAGACATCAACTTCCCCAACGCTCAAAACCCTACACCTCCTCAAAATATCCCAAAACAACAGAATCATCCCGCACCTCACCATCACGCTGCTCCACCAAAGAACCAATGTAACACCTGCCATACCCCAAACAACACTCCACTACTCATCCCAGAACCTCAGAACTCCACAAACGACCATTTCCACACCCATACACCAGGCCTCCATAACAATCCTATCTATGTGGAGACCATGCCACACTCCACCCAACCCATCTCATGCACACCTGAGTCTGATCAAAAGGATCTGCTTATCAGAAACTTGGCCGAGGAACTTAAGAAACTGACCAGCCGGATTCAGGGCGTCGAGGGAAGCAAAGGAATCGAAGGGCTGAACTATGAAGACCTTTTCATACAACCTGATGTCGAACTGCATGAGGGGTACAAACCTCCTAAGTTCGAAATTTTTGATGGCACGGGTGATCCAAGGGTCCATCTGAGGACCTATTGCGACAAGCTGGTTGGAGTAGGGAAGGATGAAAGCATCCGCATGAAGCTGTTCATGAGGAGTTTGAAAGGAGATGCATTGTCTTGGTATATCAACCAAGATCCCAAGAAGTGGTCAAGTTGGGTGAGCATGGCATCTGACTTTATGGATAGATTCAAGTTTAATACAGAGAACGCACCAGACGTAATCTATATGCAGAATTTGAAGAAGAAGCCCACGGAGACATTTCGCGAGTATGCTACTCGCTGGAGGTCCGAAGCTGCTAAGGTCAGACCCGCCTTAGAAGAGGAGCAAATGAACAAGTTCTTTGTCCGGGCTCAGGACCCGCAGTACTATGAACGGCTGATGATGATTGAGAACCACAAGTTCTCCGACATTATCAAATTAGGTGAAAGAATTGAAGAGGGTATTAAAAGTGGTATGGTTACAAATTTCGAAGCCTTGCAAGCTACAAATAAGGCTTTACAGTCCGGTGGTGTGTCCAAGAAAAGGGACGTGGGGGCCAGGATGGTTGCACAAAGGACCAAGTCTCCCCTCAAATACCAAGCTTACCCAACACCTCCACTCACATACCAGCCAACCCCAAATTACCAAGCACCCTCATACCAAGCTCCGCCACCAACTTATCAGTCATCTCCACCTCCTACATATCAACCTACTTCACCCAGATACTCCCAACCCGCTCATGTCTACCAAACTTATAATGCTCAACCATCCCATTATCAATCACCCCCTGCACGCCAAAATTTCCCTAGACCCCGACCTAATTTTGATCGCAGACCTCCAAAACAGTATACAGCCATCGCTGAACCCATCGACCAGCTGTATGAGAGGCTCAAAGCTGCTGGTTATGTCACCCCCATCCCTGCTGCAACCCCTGAGAATCCTTCTCAATGGGTTAACCCAAACAAGTCCTGTGCATACCACTCCGGCATGAAAGGGCACACCATCGATGAATGCCGCTCCTTGAAAGACAAGATACAGTCTTTGATTGATAACAAGATCATTGTGGCAAAGGAACCCGCTCCAAACGTCCGCAACAACCCTCTGCCAGACCATAAGGGTGGAGGTATCCACATGATTGAAGTAGAAGATGACTGGGATCCCGAGGGATCAATCGGGTTGATCGCAGAAGGTGATGACCCAAAGAAACCGACAATTACTCTCAATCCAATCATAGTCCAGATCCAACCGTCTGAGGACGCTGAGGTGAATATGTCTATACCTCTTGAGTTTGAAGCAGCACCATCCGCAAAGACACCGGCACCAATTGAGGTTGAATTCGTGTCTCCGGAAAATGCACCCGCACCATTTGAGGTTGCAGTCTTGCCACCCAAGGCACATGTTCCATTCGAAGTGAGGATAGCCGCGCCGATCCCAGTGGCGATGTCAACCATGCCACCCTTCTATACAAATGTTGTACCCTGGGACTATACAGCCGAGGCGAGAAGGAAGGGCAAGGTCAAGATTGAAGAAACTGTCGCAGCACAGGGTATGACAAGAACTGGTAGAGTCTATACCCCTGAACATCTAGCTGAATCAAGCAAGCAGGCCTCCAATCGGCCACCCCTCATTGAGACAGGTCCGGACGACCTTTGGAGGAAAATACAGGCCAAGGAATATTCGGTCATCGACTAGTTAAACAAGACGCCAGCACAAATATCCATTCTCTCTTTGCTGCAAAATTCTGAGACACACAAGAATGCTTTGTTAAAGGTGCTGAATGAAGCGTACGTACCAAGTAACATCACTAGCGGGGAAATGGCTAATATGGTAGGACAAGTTCTGGAAAGCCATAAGATCACCTTTTATGAGGACGAGCTGCCACCTGAAGGGCTGGGGCACAACAAAGCACTGCACATCACCGTGCAATGCGAAGATTATTTCATCACCAGGATCCTGATCGATGGAGGTTCCAGTCTTAACATTTGTCCGCTGGTAACACTCAAGAAGTTGGGCAAAGGGCTGCATGAGATAAAGGATGGAGCAATCAATGTGAAAGCCTTCGATGGTTCTCAGAGGTCCACCATTGGTGAGATTAGTCTATGCCTGCAGATGGGACCAACATAGTTCGAGGTCGATTTCCAGGTAATAGATGTACCAGCGTCTTACAACTTGCTACTGGGACGGCCATGGATCCATGCTGCTGGGGCCGTAGCATCAACGCTGCATCAGGTAGTAAAGTTCGAATGGAATCACCAGGAAGTGATCATTCACGGCGACGGTAACAACCCTATATACAGTCGCCAGACCATTCCAGCGATCGAGGGAAGAAGGAAGCTGGGTGGAGAAACTTACCACCACATTGAGCGGGTCAATGCTATCGACAAAGACAAATGGTGGGATAGCAAAATCGAGAGTATACTGAGTTGGAGTGGGTACGAACCTGGCAAAGGGCTCGGCAAGAACCTCCAAGGAATCTCTAAACCCATAAAACTCAAGAAACATGGCACTACCTTCGGTTTGGGATATGAATACACCTGGGAAGAATTCAATAGCTGGTCGCCACCATGGCGCGGTCCTTACTACCCACTAGAGCAGCCAATACCGCATCTGGAGCAGACCTTCCAACAGGCCGACATTATTTATGGGTCAGATGAAGAAGAAGCACTTGCAGCAGTGAAGAACTTGTTTCTAGAGGACAGTGATATGGACTATTGCATTATTCTCGAGGAGGAGGGGGAGAAAGGCCCTTCCATACCGGCTGTGAGCACAGGGGCACATCTCAAGAATTGGACCATCAGGACAAACAAAGCCCGACGAGCCTTGGGGTAGCAAGGCTAAAACAAGCATTATTCACTGTTTTATTTACTAAATGATTTTCTTTTCGCATTTTTCAATTCCCGCAATAAGATCTTCGATGTTCAAAACAATTATTCAATTTATCAAAAGCATTTTTGATTTTTCTTATGAATTAATATTTCTTGCTATCATTTTCTCTCATTACTTTACCTATACAGCGTTACTATTACTTGTCTTGATGAACCAATGACTGTGACATGCAATGAGACAACGCAACAAACGGACATAGATTCAGAGGAAGACGACATACCTGACGAGATTGTTAAAGAAGTTGAGAATTTTGAGAACAGACCTAAGTCCAACCTGGACGAGACTGAAATTGTCAACCTGGGAGATTTAGAAAATGTCAAGGAGATGCGAATCAGCATTCACCTGTCGCCATCAGAGAAGAAAGAATTCCACATCCTACAGACCTCAGATGAATGGAGCTGTAGAATCCGCCAACAAGAATATCAAGAAGATATTGAGGAAAATGATAGAGAAGCATAGACAGTGGCACGAGAAGTTATCATTTGTTCTACTGGGGTATCGCACCACAGTCCGCACATCAACCGGGGCAACCCCCTATATGCTGGTTTACGGTACAGAGGTTGTCATTCCTGCTGAGGTAGAAATTCCTTCCCTGAGGATCATACAAGAAGCTGAGCTCGACGACGTAGAGTGGGTAAAAAGTCGCTATGAGCGACTAGCCCTTATAGAAGGAAAGAGAATGAATGTAGTCTACCATGGTCAACTCTATTAGAACAGAATGTCCAGAGCCTTCAACAAAAAAGTCAAGACAAGACAGTTCACACCGGGGCAGCTAGTGTTGAAGAAAATTTTTCCGCATCAAGATGAAGCCAAAGGGAAGTTCTCTCCCAACTGGCAGGGTCCATACATGGTTCACTGGGTTTTGATAAGAGGAGCCCTCATACTTGCAGAAATGGATGGGGAAGTCTGGCCGAAGCCGATCAATTCAGATGCAGTCAAGTGTTACTATGTGTAATCTTTATGCTTTCCTTATATGATGTAAATTGAACTACGCCTGACCTGATTCCCGTTTAAGAGGGGATACGTAGGCAACCTATGGGTTCGGTCACAATTCAATAAAAATTTCATTTACCCCCGCAATCAGAAACTGGGGAAGAATTTTGAGGAGGACCCTCAAAATTCCGAAGTAATTTCAGCCGATCGCCGCACGAGCAACAGTCAGAAACGTCAACCGATCAAACTGGGGCAGAATTTTGAGGAGGGCCCTCGAAATTCTGTAGCAGGAGAGGTTGCAATGTCCTGGACTATGTCACATTCGTCGGTTCATCTAATAGATTTTTTTAATTTATGTCATACTTTTACAAAATCATGCATGTTTATTATTAAAATCGCTTTGTTTAGCAACGCTGCCCCAATGATACAGACGGTATCACCAGATCAAAGCCAAACGAGTCAAGCAAAGCCGGCGGGGACACGAACTAACCTCCCCCTTACAAAACTCACGATTTTTCTTTGAATGCAGGCACTAGGATTACGAAATCCTTAAACATACTGTACACACATGGGACAAACATTGTTCAAAAATACGATTCTCAGAACCATTGCACTTGCTGATATTTGCTATCCGCACACAGCAGTAATGCTCCGTAGTCACAATGCTCCCAGTAATCACAATGCTGCAATCTACTATCAGCTAAGAAAACTCTACTGTCATTCGTTATTTTATTTCTTGCATAAGGCTACTATTCTGCCTTCCGAGACTATATGTTGTCTCCATCTGCATCTACATTGCATAAGGCTACTATTTTGCCTTCCAATCTGCATAAGGCTACCATTCTGCCTTTCGAGGTTAAGCTCTACCTCCATCTGCATCTGCATTGCATAAGGCTACTATTCTGCCTTCCAATCTGCATAAGGCTACCATTCTGCCTTCCGAGACTAAAAGTTGTCTCCATCTGCATCTGCATTGCCTAAGGCTACTATTCTGCCTTCTAATCTGCATAAGGCTACCATTCTGCCTTCCGAGGTTAAGCTCTACTTCCATCTGCATCTGCATTGCATAAGGCTACTATTCTGCCTTTCAATCTGCATAAGGCTACTATTCTGCCTTCCGAGACTAAACGCTATCTCCATCTGCATCTGCATTGCATAAGGCTACTATTCTACCTTCCAATCTGNTGTAACACCTGTCATACCCCCAAATAATCACTACTCATCCCAGAACCTTAGAACTCCGCAAATGACCATTTCCACACCCATACACCAGGCCACCATAACAATCCTATCTACGTGGAGACCATGCCACACTCCACCCAACCTATCTTCTGCACACCTGAGTCTGATGAAAAGGATCTGCTTATCAGGAACTTGGTCGAGGAACTTAAGAAACTAACCAGCCGGATTCAGGGCGTCGAGGGAAGCAAAGGAATCGAAGGGCTAAACTATGAAGACCTTTGCATACAGCCTGATGTCGAACTGCCTGAGGGGTACAAACCTCCTAAGTTCGAAATGTTTGATGGCACGGGTGATCCAAGGGTCCATCTGAGGACATATTGCGACAAGCTGGTTGGAGTAGGGAAGGATGAAAGGATCCGCATGAAGCTGTTCATGAGGAGTTTGAAAGGAGATGCATTAACTTGGTACATCAGCCAAGATCCCAAGAAGTGGTCATGCTGGGTGAGCATGGCAGCTGACTTTATGGACAGATTCAGGTTTAATACAGAGAACGCACCAGACGTGTTCTATATCCAGAATTCTGAAGAAGAAGCCCACGGAGACATTTCGCGAGTATGCTACTCGCTGGAGGTCCGAAGCTGCTAAGGTCAGACCCGCCTTAGAAGAGGAGCAAATGAACAAGTTCTTTGTCCGGGCTCAGGACCCGCAGTACTATGAACGGCTGATGATGATTGAGAACCACAAGTTCTCCGACATTATCAAATTAGGTGAAAGAATTGAAGAGGGTATTAAAAGTGGTATGGTTACAAATTTCGAAGCCTTGCAAGCTACAAATAAGGCTTTACAGTCCGGTGGTGTGTCCAAGAAAAGGGACGTGGGGGCCGTGATGGTTGCACAAAGGACCAAGTCTCCCCTCAAATACCAAACTTACCCAACACCTCCACTCACATACCAGCCAACCCCAAATTACCAAGCACCCTCACCCTCGTACCAAGCTCCGCCACCAACTTATCAATCATCTCCACCCCCTACATATCAACCTACTTCACCCAGATACTCCCAACCCGCTCATGTCTACCACACTTATAATTCTCAACCATCCCATTATCAATCACCCCCTGTACGCCAAATCTTCCCTAGACCTCGGCCTAATTTTGATCGCAGACCTCCAAAACAATATACCGCCATCGCTGAACCTATCGACCAGCTGTATGAGAAACTCAAAGCTGCTGGTTATGTCACCCCCATCCCTGCTGCAACCCCTGAGAATCCTTCTCAATGGGTTAACCCAAACAAGTCCTGTGCATACCACTCCGGCATGAAAGGGCACACCATCGATGAATGCCGCTCTTTGAAAGACAAGATACAGTCTTTGATTGATAACAAGATCATTGTGGCAAAGGAACCCGCTCCAAACGTCCGCAACAATCCTCTGCCAGACCATAAGGGTGGAGGTATCCACATGATTGAAGTAGAAGATGACTGGGATCCCGAGGGATCAATCGGGTTGATCGCAGAAGGTGATGACCCAAAGAAACCGGCAATTACTCTCAATCCAATCATAGTCCAGATCCAGCCGTCCGAGGATGCTGAGGTGAATATGTCTATACCTCTCGAGTTTGAAGCAGCGCCACCCGCAAAGACACCGGTACCAATTGAGGTTGAATTCGTGTCTCCGGCAAATGCACCCACACCATTTGAGGTTGTAGTCTTGCCACCCAAGGCACATGTTCCATTCGAAGTAAGGATAGCCGCACCGATCCCAGTGGCGATATCAACCATGCCACCCTTCTATACAAATGTTGTACCCTGGGACTATACAGCCGAGGCGAGAAGGAAGGGCAAGGTCAGGATTGAAGAAACTGTCGTACCACAGGGTATGACAAGAACTGGTAGAGTCTATACCCCTGAACATCTAGCTGAGTCAAGCAAGCAAGCCTCCAATCGGCCACCCCTCATCGAGACAGGTCCGGACGACCGTTGGAGGAAAGTACAGGCCAAGGAGTACTCGGTCATCGACCAGTTGAACAAGACGCCAGCACAAATATCCATAATCTCTTTGCTGCAGAATTCTGAGACGCACAGGAATGCTCTATTGAAAGTGCTGAATGTAGCATACGTACCAAATAACATCACTAGCGGGGAAATAGCTAATATGGTAGGACAAGTACTGGAAAGCCATAAGATCACCTTTCATGAGGACGAGCTGCCACCTGAAGGGCTGGGGCACAACAAAGCACTGCACATCACCGCGCAATGCGAAGATTATTTCATCACCAGAATCCTGATCGACGGAGGGTCCAGTCTTAACATTTGTCCGCTAATAACACTCAAGAAGTTGGGTAAAGGGCTGCATGAGATAAAGGATGGAGCAATCAATGTGAAAGCTTTCGATGGTTCTCAGAGGTACACCATTGGTGAGATTAGTCTATGCCTGTAGATGGGACCAACCTGGTTCGAGGTCGATTTCTAGGTAATAGATGTACCAGCGTCTTACAACTTGCTGCTGGGACGGCCATGGATCTATGCTGCTGGGGCCGTAGCGTCAATGCTACATCAGGCAGTAAAGTTCGAATAGAACCACCAGGAAGTGATCATTCACGGCGACGGTAGCAACCCTATATAAAGTCGCCAGGCTATTCCGGCGATCGAGGGAAGAAGGAAGCTGGGTGGGGAAACTTACCACCACATTGAACGGGTCAATGCTATCGACAAAGACAAATGGTGGGATAGCAAAATCAAGAGTATACTGAGTTGGAGTGGGTACGAGCCTTGCAAAAGGCTCGGCAAAAACCTCCAAGGAATCTCTAAACCCATAAAACTCAAGAAACATGGCACTGCCTTCGGTTTGGGATATGAATACACCTGGGAAGAATTCAATAGCTGGTCGCCACCATGGCGCAATCCTTACTACCTACTAAAGCAGCCAATACCACATCTGGAGCAGACCTTCCAACAGGCCGACATTATTTATGGGTCAGATGAAGAAGAAGCACTTGCAGCAATGAAGAACTTGTTTCTAGAGGACGGTGACATGGACTGTTGCGTTATTCTCGAGGAGGAGGGGGAGGAAGGCCCTTCCATACAGGCTGTGAGCAGAGGGGCACATCTCAAGAATTGGACCATCAGGACAACCAAAGCCCGACGAGCCTCGGGGTAGCAAGGCTAAAACAAGCATTATTCACTGTTTTATTTACTAAATGATTTTCCTTTAGCATTTTTCAATTCCCGCAATAAGACCTTCGATGTTCAAAACAATTATTCACTTTATCAAAAGCATTTTTGATTTTTCTTATGAATTAATATTTATTGCTATCATTTTCTCTCATTACTTTACCTATACATCATTACTACTACCTGTCTTGATGAACCAATGACTGTGACATACAATGAGACAACGCAACAAACGGACATGGATTCAGAGGAAGATGATATACCTGACGAGATTGTCAAAGAAGTAGAGAATTTTGAGAACATACCTAAGTCGAACCTGGACGAGACCGAAATTGTCAACCTGGGAGATTCAACACACGTCAAGGAAACGCGAATCAACATTCACCTGTCGTCATCAGAGAAGAAAGAATACACAGAATTTCTAAAGGAGTATGAGGACATATTCGCCTGGTCGTACGATGACATGACTGGTCTGAGTACGTCTATTGTGGCTCACAAACTGCCAACCAATCCAATGTGTCCACCGATAAAGCAAAATCTCAAAAAGTTCAAGCCCGACATGAGCTTGAAAATCAAGGAAGAAGTCACCAAGCAGATCAACGCCAAGGTTCTCAGGGTAGTAGAATACCCGACATGGTTAGCCAACATTGTGCTAGTGCCAAAGAAGGATAGGAAAGTCAGAGTCTGTGTCGACTACCGGGATCTCAACCAGGCCAGTCCGAAAGACGACTTCCCTTTGCCAAATATACACATCCTGATTGACAATTGCGCCAAGCATGAGCTACAGTCATTCGTAGATTGCTTCGCTGGTTATCATCAGATCTGGATGGATGACGAAGATGCTGAGAAAACGGCTTTCATTACGCCGTGGGGAGTGTACTGTTACAAGATTATGCGATTCTGCTTGAAAAATGCAGGGGCCACCTACATGAGGGCCATGACTACTATCTTCCATGATATGATACACAAGGAGATCGAGGTATATGTGGATGATGTTATTATCAAGTCGACGAAGGCCACTAACCACATAGAAGATCTGAGGAAGTTCTTCAATAGACTGCGGAAATACAACCTGAAATTAAATCCCGCGAAGTGTGCATTTGGGGTTCCTGCTGGGAAATTGCTTGGGTTTATTGTGAGCCGCCGAGGAATAGAACTGGATCCATCGAAAGTCAAAGCCATTCAAGAACTACCACCGCCAAGGAACAAGAAAGATGTGATGAGTTTCTTGGGAAGGCTTAACTACATCAGCCGATTCATAGCATAGTCTACAGTTATTTGTGAGCCGATCTTCAAGATTTTAAAGAAGGACGCCGCCACCAAATGGACCAATGACTGCCAAAAGTCCTTCGACAAAATCAAGGAGTACCTGTCAACACCACCAGTCTTAGTCCCGCCTGAGCCAGGTAGACCCTTATTGCTCTACCTCGCAGTGTTAGATGGAGCTTTCGGCTGCATTCTGGGGCAGCACGATGAAATAGGAAGGAACGAGCAAGCCATTTATTATCTCAGCAAGAAGTTCACCCTATACGAGGCCCGGTATTCTCTATTAGAACGCACCTGTTGTGCTTTGACTTGGGTAGCTCAGAAGCTGAGACATTACTTCTGTGCCTATACTACACATCTCATATCGAGAATAGATCCCTTGAAGTACATCTTTCAGAAGCCCATGCCCACTGGCAAGCTAGCCAAGTGGCAAATCTTGTTGAGTGAGTTCGACAGTGTTTACGTAACTCAGAAAGCGGTCAAGGGACAGGCACTAGCAGACCACCTTGCTAAAAACCCCGTGGATGGAGAATACGAACCCATGAAAACGTATTTTCCCGATGAAGAGGTATCATTTATAGGAGAAGACATTGAGGAATCCTATGACGGTTGGAGAATGTTCTTCGATGGAGCAGCAAACTTCAAAGGAGTTGGCATTAGAGCAGTCGTAATATCAGAAACCGGTCAGCATTATCCGGTGTCTGCCAAACTCAGGTTCCCCTGCACCAACAATATGGCCGAGTATGAAGCCTGCATCTTAGGACTCAAAATGGCCATTGACATGAACGTTCAAGAGCTGCTAGTGATTGGAGATTCAGACTTACTTATACATCAGGTATGAGGACAATGTGCAACCAAGAATTCCAAGATACTCCCGTATTTGCACCACGTACAGGAATTGAGAAAGAGGTTCACAAAGACGGAATTCCAGCATGTTCCCAGAATCCAGAATGAGTTCGCCGATGCATTGGCTGCATCTATGATACAGCATCCGGACAAGAATTTCATTGATCCCATTCCGGTGAAAATCCATAATCAACCAGCTTACTGTGCCCATGTTGAAGAAGAAGCAGACGGAAAGCCTTGGTTTCATGATATCAAGGAATATTTGGCAAAAAGAGAGTACCCAGAGCTTGCAAATCCTACTTAGAAACGAACAATACGGAGATTGTCCAACTACTTCTTTCACAGCGAGGAATCCTGTATAGGAGAACTCCCGATTTAGGATTATTAAGATGTGTCGACGCAAAGGAAGCATCCAAGCTACTAGAGGAAATTCATGCTGGGACCTGCGGTCCACATATGAACGATTTTGTCTTAGCAAAGAACATACTCCGGGCTGGTTACTTTTGGATGACTATGGAAACGGACTGCATCCATTATGTCCGGAAATGCCACCGCTGTCAGGTACATGCAGACATGATAAAGGTACCTCCGAACGAGCTTAATGCAACGAGCTCACCGTGGCCGTTCGCCGCCTGGGGAATGGACGTTATTGGACCAATCGAGCCTACCGCTTCCAATGGGCACAGGTTCATCCTAGTGGCCACCGACTATTTCACCAAATGGGTCGAAGCAGCATCTTACAAAGCAGTGACTAAGAAAGTCGTGGCGGATTTTTTCCATGACCGTATTGTTTGTCGATTCGGAATTCCAGAGTCAAGCATTACTGATAATGGCTCCAACCTCAACAGCGACTTGATGAAAGCTATGTGCGAAACTTTCAAGATCAAACACAAGAATTCCACAGCCTACAGACCTCAGATGAATGGAGCTGTAGAAGCCGCCAACAAGAATATCAAGAAGATATTGAGGAAAATGATAGAGAGGCATAGATAGTGGCACGAGAAGTTATCATTTTCTCTATGGTACAGAAGCTGTCATTCCCGTTGAGGTAGAAATTCCTTCCCTAAGGATCATACAAGAAGCTGAGCTCGATGATGCAGAGTGGGTAAAAAGTCGTTATGAGCAACTAGCCCTTATAGACGGAAAGAGAATGAATGCAGTTTGCCATGGTCAACTCTATCAGAACAGAATGTCCAGAGCTTTCTACAAAAGAGTCAAGCCAAGACAGTTCACACCGGGGCAGCTAGTGTTGAAGAAAATTTTTTCCGCATCAAGATGAAGCCAAAGGGAAGTTCTCTCCCAACTGGCAGGGTCCATACATGATTCACCGAGTTTTGGCAGGAGGAGCCCTCATACTTGCAGAAATGGACAGAGAAGTCTGGCCAAAGCCGATCAGTTCGGATGCAGTCAAGCGTTACTATGTGTAATCTTTATATTTTCCTTATATGATGTAAATTGAACTACGCCTGACCTGATTCCCGTTTAAGAGGGGAAACGTAGGCAGCCCTATGGGTTCGGTCACAATTCAATAAAATTTCATTTCCCCCCGCAATTGGAAACTGGGGTAGAATTTGAGGAGGACCCTCAAAATTCCGAAGTAATTTCAGCCGATCGCCGCACGAGCGACAGTCAGAAACGTCAACCCATCAAACTGGGGTAGAATTTTGAGGAGGACCCTCAAAATTCCGTAGCAAGAGAGGTTGCAATGTCCTGAACCACGTCACAGTCGTCGGTTCATCTAAAAGCTATTTTTTATTATACATTTATGTCATACTTTTACAAAATCATGCATTAAAACTGCTTTGTTTAGCAACGCTATCCCAATGATACAGACGGTGTCACCAGATCAAAGCCGAACGAGTCAAGCAAAGCCAGCGGGGATACGAACTAACCTTCCCCTTTCAAAACTCGCGACTTTTCTTTGGATGCAGGCACTAGGATTGCGAAATCCTTAAACATACTGTACAAACATTGTTCTCAGAACCATTGCACTTGCCAACATTTGTTATCAGCACACACCAGTAATGCTCCGTAGTTACAATGCTCCCAGTAATCACAATGCCGCAATATGCTATCAGCTAAGAAAGCTCTACTATCATTTGGCATTTTATTTCTTGCATAAGGCTACCATTCTGCCTTCCGAGACTAAACACTATCTCCATATGCATTTGCATTGCATAAGGCTACTATTCTGCCTTCCAACTTGCATACGGCTACCATTCAGCCTTCCGAGACTAAACGCTGTCTCCATCTACATTTGCATTGCATAAGGCTACTCTTCTGCCTTCCAACTTGCATAAGGCTACCATTCTGCCTTCCGAGACTAAGCACTGTCTCCATCTGCATTCTTGCATAAGGCTAGCATTCTACCTTCCGAGGTTAAGCTTCCGAGACTAAACGCTGTCTCCATCTGCATTTGCATTGCATAAGGCTACTATTCTGCCTTCTAACTTGCATAAGGCTACCATTCTGCCTTCCGAGACTAAACGCTGTCTCCATCTGCATTTGCATTGCATAAGGCTACTATTTTTCCTTCCAACTTGCATAAGGCTACCATTCTGTCTACCGAGACTAAGCACTGTCTCCATCTGCATTCTTGCATAAGGCTACCATTCTGCCTTCCGAGGTTAAGCTCTACCTCCATCTGCATTCACATCTTTGCATGAGGCTACTTTCCTGCCTTTCGAGGCTAAGCTCTGCCTCCAATTTTCTTCAAAGCTAAGCGCTATCTCAAGCACTATTTATCTCGCTTTTCTTACGGGCTAAGCTCTGCCCTTCAATTTGCAAGACTGAGCTCTGCCTTGTCCGCATCATATTACTGCATCCTTCATGGGCTGAAATATCGCCAACTCGTCCAAAGGCGTCATCGTTCGGAGGCACCATCTTCATCGCCCGAGAACATCATGTCATGGCCTGAGGATCTCTTTCAATCTTTTGTATTTCATTATTCAAAGGCGTCATGGTTCGGAGGCACCATCCTCATAGCCCGAGAACATTATTTCAGGGCCTGCGAATCCTGCATCAAACAATCCATGGCCCAGGACATCATGGTCTGAGGACGCCATTCCTAACCATCCAAAGACAACATCCATAGTCCAACGGGAACTTGCATCATGTTTAAATTACGCAATATATGCTTGTATCGTTTATTTGCAGGTAACCCGGCGAGCAACGGCTATCCCAGCAGGAGCGATCCCGCTCAAGTTTTCCCACCCATATCAAACCTCACCATTACCGCAAACCGTTCTCTCACCCGGCCCTAGATGTTGCGTCCGCTCTTGAGATGACTTCACCGGTATACTTCGCCGATGAATCCTGAACTACATATGGCCTGATTCCTGTAAAACCAGGGATATGTAGGCAACTCAGAAACCAGGGTGCGGCCTAAAACTCTTCAAACCGTTTCGCTCGGTCAAAATTGGCCATCATATCTTTACCCGACAACTCTTTCATCCTTCCAGGGTAAAGATGGGCAGCTGTTGATACCCAATTTTTCCCCAAAATATTTTTAAAATTGCATATATACCTTCAAAATCATGCATCAATAGCAATTGGTATTTTTTCATAATTTTCCTATATTTTTATTAATTTACCCAGCATTTTATTTCCAATAAATAATTACAGAATTGCATCACAATCGATTTCAAAAGCATCTCTCGATTTAATTTATTATTTATGATCCTATTTAGACCAAATTATTTCATAATTAGCCAAATTGGCATCTTTTGGCTATAATTGCAATAACTTTGCAATTATGGCCCAATCATATGATTTTATACTATTTTGACCGGAAATTAAGCATATGTATTTTTAAATACCAAGTAATCATTTTTAACTATTTTCTATGCATGAAATTCATTTTTTTACAATTATCAGCTATTTTTATAAATTGTTTAATTTAATTTAATTGGGTATTTAACTAATAGCCTATTGCATTTCAATTCTAGCCTAGATTAAACTAGCCCCAAACCTAATTACACTAGCCCAAAGACCCAGGCCCAAACCTAAATCCTACCCGACCCAATTCCGCCCAAATCCTGGCCGTTGATCACTTTGGATCAACGGTCCACGTTAATTCCTTCCTTAATTAACCTAATAGACTACCCCCCCCCAAACCCTCATTTCCTCTCTTTCACTCCGCCATTACACTCTCCCATTCTCTCTCAAGCTCTCTGCACAACCATGGCTTCTACTCGCCGGTCGTTGGCTCGCCGATATCTATGGTGGTTCCACCACCACCCTAGCCTCCATGGCTCCTCCCATGCCGGATTATTGCTACCCTAAGGTCCTCAAGGGACCAACGGCTGTTCAACTCACACCTATGGTCTGATTCTGGCCGTTCTCAGGCCACCCTTAGCCGTCCGAGTAAGATCTTTCTATTTTCCGGCTAGACCTATGGTTTCTAAGCCGGTCTCTCCTTGTCTCTGGGTTATCTCTTTCTGAAACCCTAACTCATCTCTTGACTCTTCAGATCCACCATAGATTTGAGTATATTTTCAGTTATTCTTGCTGTTTTCCATGATAATGTCTCCGATTTTTCAAAAACACCTCTTTGTCTTCAAAACTAGGGTTTCGTAACCCCTTTTTTTAAACGCTTTTTCTTCTGATTTTGGTATTAATCTATGATTTTTACTATGTTTAAACGGTTTATTTAACTTTTTTTTTATCTGATTAACTACGTTAAGAACCCTAATTTTGGTTTCAATCTTGAGTTCTGAGACCGTCTTTGCTTATTTGCTCGTCTGATTTGTGCGTATGTCTGTTTCTCATGCATATGTTTTGAGTCCCTGTGATTTTCTACCCCCCTTATGCTCATTAGGGTTTCTAATTTTGCTTCTCCCGCCTATATTATATTTACTTTGTCTATTGACAGAAATTTGTGGTAATTTCCCCTAATCAGTACTATTTCTAGTTGAATCCCTAATTTTCTGTGATTGATGCCCTTTACTGATTTCCTATAGTAATATTCTTTACTGATTTCCGACTTTGGTTTACTTCTTCTCTTATTACATGGCTGACTATATTATTAAGTGATTCCTACTGCTATTTCCTTAACTAGACACTTATGTATCCATCCCTAATTACATGATCTGTACCTATGTTGTTTGAATCCTTTCCTTATTTTGTTACCTGCTTTCTACTGTTGGTAAAATTACTCCCTTAATTAAGGGAGACTTGGCTGATTTTCGTTCTTAATTGATTCTTGCCTTATTTACCTAGGTTTCAAATTATTATATATACTCTCTTCTCTTTCATTACACACACGAACACATTGTTTCAAAAAAAAAACTCTCTCACACTCAAAAGGCTTACTGCTTTCTTTCTTTGTTACTGGCTACTATTCTGAATTAGCCGGCTGCAAGCCAAGGCTAATTATCGTGCTCTCCTGTTCTTCACTTTGTGTTTACTATCTCTATACTGGTATGTTCTGATTTCAATTCAAGTCCCAAAACAATATGTTTCTTTTACTGCTTCAGTTCATTATGTTCCTGATTTGTTTCTACCTATGGTTTTGCTGTTCAACATGTAATTAATCTCTTTTGCTTCATCTAATTACGCTAGCCATGTCTTACCTCTTTAGGGTCAGCATGCTCTCATGAACCAGTAACTTGACTTTACTTTTTTTAATGCATGTATACTGTTGACTAGTTCTAGTATGCACCTCCTGGGCTACTGTCCTAAGTTGTCTTAATGTTATGCTCAGCCATAAAATCCTATGCTCTACTATCTCTCAACCCCCATGAATCTCCCTAAAGCATCTCTGGTTCTGTAACTGTGTTCTAATTAACACTCCTGAATCTATGTCTTACTGCCTGCACCAAGTGCAAAGTACTTCTGCCTGTTATGTGTTCACCATACATGTTCTATTTGTCCCTAACCCCCAATTGACCCTGTGTGAAGGTTGGTTCTCTGAGTGTTGCTGAATTTGTTTGACTGACTTGCTGTTTGTTTAATTACACAACTGTTTTCAAAAGCTGTTTTACTAGACAACTCTCTTATTTACAAAACTATTTCAACTAAGTCTCTTTTTTACACTGCTTTCCTGCTAAAACCTTTTCAAAACTATGTCAAGCACTCTCACTCTACTCTTAGAACACTAAGTTCTGCCCCTTTTGTGTGAGCCTTGCCTTGGGACCCTTGAGCTCCCTCTGAACTTGGACACACGAAAGGTTGCCTTTCCACACTGCACTTACTTTGTCTTGGCTATGAAATCTGGGTGTGAGCGCTGCCCGGGATCCCTAGAGGTCCTTAGGGAACTCTGACACACACAGATCTATATGAAAGGCTGTGAACTAATGGCATTTGAGGCATTTTTGAGATTTTGGGCCTATCAGTAGGCTCCCTATAGCATAACTTTTTTTTTCTTTTTTATTTCAATTGTGTAATTTATGCAAATGGTTTGTAATAACTATTGTAAACAACTCTAGGGATGGATAGTGGAAAGGGAAGGGGTGACTATGCATGCTTTAGCTACTGAAAGGGTAGAAAATATGTTATTAGGTTTATAATCCTACTTGTGCAATAGAAACCATGCTTAGGACTCATTTCATGCATTAGAGATCATGTTCCCTAGGACTTACACTTATTGTTTTCTGCATGTTCATTTCGCTATCATATCACTTAGAAAATCCTGTGTTAAATGTGTTAATAACCGGTGTTTTCTGCGATCGTGTTCCTACTGCCATACGCATTTAGAAATCCTTTTCTAAGGCTAGACAACACTAACAAGCATATCATCCCTGCATATTCTGGAAATCATGTTCAAACGTTGTAATATTTTTTGCATATAGAAGTCCTGCTTAGGATTCTACATCTCTGCACATTAGATACCATGTATTTAAGGTTTTATATTCGCTTACGCGTGCTTAGGCCAACCATGCATGCACAAAAAAGGGGATAAAACAATTTTACTCAGCTCTTGCAATTAACTGGTGATAATTCTATGTGCTGAACACCTGGAGTAGCATGTTTAAACAACCTATTTCCAATCAGTTTTTCCCTACTTCTGAGGATTGGCATACTATCTCACACCTAAGCAAGCCTTTGGCAAACCAAGCTCTTAAAATTGGAAATCTGCCTTCTTGTGTATGCTGCTTAATTTTCAACAGTAGGCAAACTGATTTGGCCTTCTGAATAATACAACAAATCAGCTATCTGCTTACCTTCTAAAAACACCTAGATGTCATGCCTTAGGAATCTGAATACTGCCCTTAACTGTGCTTGAGTCGTGCTGCTTATGTGTTTGTTTGAGGAGGAAACTCTGAGCCTTTTAATTGCTCCCATTTGTGTGAAAGTCCTAAATGTTTTTGACTGTCGCCTTAGAATTTTTGCCTTTTAAAATCTTAGGGGTACGTCTAGAACCACCTATAGGTAGAGGTCCTAACTCCCTCCAGGACCATTAAAAAGGGACGGGTAGCAGCATGCGATAGGAATCCATGACCAACACTCGCTTTGCATGACCAATAAGGGGACAGGAAGGGTAGACATGGATATGATGACCGGTGCGCTAATGCCACGCGTAGCCCCTTTCTAATGAGTGATTACCGGGCATTGTACTGATGTGATCCTATAGGCTAACCAACCTAGGACACCCCTTTACGTTCGCAAATATGCTTAGATTATACTAATTTTTTTTCTAGCTTTTCATTAATTGTTTTTTTTTCCTTTTTAACATCTGTGTACTTAATCTTAAATCCCCTACTATTTGAGCCATACTTGTTTATTTGCTAATTGTACAAATCCACAAAAAACTGTCTGGCCGGAAACCACACTAGTGGATCCTGAGGGGTGCCTAACACCTTCCCCTTAGGATAATTTCAAGCCCTTACCCTGTCTCTGATTACCAAACGTAGTTATAATTGAACCCTATAGGTGCCCTAACGCACCTGAAATCGTTAGGTGGCGACTCTTCAGAATATGCAAACCCCTTTCCCAAAAGGAACGAGTTGTCTCAACTAAAATGTCATGAACCCGATTTCGCGAGAAAAAAGCGGGCGCGACAATATGCCATGGTGTTTGTATCTAATTTCCTAGCATTTGTAGATCATGCCATAGGACATCCCTTTCCTGGGGTTTATTTCTAGCATAGACTGCTGTCAGCAGGATCTGAGTTTGCTGCTGAATCCTCCACTGAGTAGTGTATAAATTGTTCATGGGTTTTGAGGACCTTGACTATTAGATGTGATCTGCATAATAGCCATATCCTACCATTTACTGCTTGGACATAATTGCAGCAACAGCCCCAGTCTCTAGCTACCTTGTTCTAGATCTTTTTTGCCTTCCTTTCTTTTGCTCTAGTTTCTAGACATCCAATGATATCTTTTATATTCTTATTTAGAAAAAGCCTCAGCTCCTTCTATTTATAGGGCTTGTTCAGCCCTCTGATGTTCTAAGTACACACGATCATGGGGGTTTGAATGCATGATCATTTCTAGCCCATTCCACTCTAGAAGTGCTTGGCACACACTTTTCTAGAATCATAAATCTATTTGCACTGATGCCTCCTTCATGTTGAGACTGTTGTCCTATTTCGATACTTTGACTATGTTGAGTTCTGCATTCACCATTCCTCCTGAGCAGTTGCCTTGGAGACTCAGCAACTACTGTTTTTTGTTTGTCATTTACAGCTTCTTCTTGCGGATCTCCCACCTTTATTGCATCTTCTTCATTTCCATGCCTACGGGTTCCTTTGGTTTCCATTCCTGCACTACTTTTTTCTTCCTTGCCCTTTTCCTTCTTTTTGGTGCTTGGAATTCTGCCTCATCGTTGTTCTGTTGATTGTTCCTCTAGCACTCAAGCTTATCATGGCCAAAGTGATTACAATCTATGCAGAACTTTGGTTTCCAATCATAGGCAATTTGTTCCTGAATAGTTCCTGAAGTAGTGTCAATTTCTATACTCTCCAGCATTGATTTTGTGATATCAACCTTCACTAGGACTCTAGCATATGAAATTTTGTTGAGATCCGTTGCATATCTATTAGTGTACATAAGGAATCCAATAGCACTAGCCACTTTGCTAAGTGCATCTACAGTCCAGTACCCAACAAGCAAACTTGGGAAATTCACCCACAAAGGGATGGTAGTGATGCATTTAGGATCAAATTGGAAGTCTCTTTCCCAGTTTTATAAAATAAACGGCTTATTGTGGTAAGTATACGGGCCTGCTTGCATCACTAGATCTCTATCCTCAATTGTTGAGACTCGAAACACATAGTATCCATCATTGTGATACAGGATTTGTGGCTTTGAAACAAAATCTCAGACACACATAATAAAATTCTCCATAGGTTTTTCATACGGAGTATCACCTAGTACATAACAAATTAATGCAGTAGCCCAATGGTCATTAAGCATTTGGACATCTTCCTCAACAATTTGAACTACAATATTACAATATCGATGACTAGGAGGCACATAATCCATTTCGCATTCCCATCCGAGAGCTGCGATTTAGTTTCCTTAGATCCTTTGCATGTTGATTCATCGAGTTTTCTCCTTGAGCTGCTGGTACTTGTTCTTCTAGGGTTGGGGAAGGCTGCACAGAAGATCCTGACAATCCCGTTTGAGCTTCTTCCTTTGGTGTTAAGAGAACTCATCCGGGATGATTCCACACACAAGAAAATTTGCTAAATCCGCGAACCATGGCACCTCTTTCATTGAAATTGCCAAAAGTTGCTCATCGGGGAAGGAGTCATTGATTTCAAGGACATCATGCGGCCTCCCCTCCTCCTCCAAAAAAGATAAGTGGTCTGCCACTTGGTTTTCACTACCTTTTCTATCTTGTATGTCAATATCAAACTCTTGCAACAAGAGCACCCATCTCATCAATCGAGCTTTGGAGTCCTTCTTGCCCATAAGGTAACGAAGCACCGCATGATCCGTATGGACAATGACTTTTGCACCCATCAAGTATGGGCAGAACTTCTCAATTGCAAACACAATGGCAAGGTGCTCTTTTTTCGTAACAGTATAGTTGACTTGGCCACTATTCATGGTCTTACTAGCATAGTAGACTGGATGAAAAATCTTTTTCATGCGTTGCCCCAAAATAGACCCAACCGCTACGTCACTTGCATCACACATGAGTTCAAAAGGTATACTCCAATTTGGAGCGGTGATGATGGGAGTAGTTTTCAACTTGAACTTTAACAATTCAAAAGATATCATACAATCATCATTGAAGTTAAATTTCGCAGTCTTCTCAAGAAGCTTGCACAACGGGTTCACCACCTTAGAAAAATCTTTGATGAAACACCGGTAAAACCCCAAGTGGCCTAAGAAACTCCGCACACCCTTCACCGAAGTTGGAGGTGAAAGTTTAGAAATCACCTCAATTTTGACTTGTCAACTTCAATTCCATTATTTGAGATTTTGTGGCCAAGGACAATGCCTTCCTCGACTATGAAATGACATTTGTCCCAATTGAGCACCAAATTTGTTTCTTCACATCTAGCCAACACTTCGTCCAAATTTGCAAGACAATCATCAAAAGAATCTCCAACCATCAAGAAGTCATCCATGAAAACCTCAAGGTAGTCCTCCACTATATCCGTGAAAATAGCCATCATACACCTTTGAAAAGTCGTCGGTGCATTGCACAAACCAAATGGAATCCGCTTGAATGCGAAAGTACTATAGGGACATGTAAAGGTAGTTTTCTCTTGATCTTTAGAAGCAATAAGAATTTGATTGTAGCCCGAATACCCATCAATAAAGCAATAGAAAGCACAATCGACTAATCTATCGAGCATTTGATCTAAGAAAGAAAGTGGAAAGTGATCCTTCCTTGTGACTTTGTTGAGATTGCGATAATCCATACACACCCTCCAACCGGTCACCGTTCTTGTAGGAATCAACTCATTCTTATCATTGGTGACCACCGTCATGCCCCCTTCATTGGGACACATTGAACTGGAGAAGTCCACGCATTATCGGAGATGGGGTAGACAACCCCGGCATCCAACCACTTGATGATCTCCTTTTTGATAACTTCTTGCATAGCCTCATTGAGTCTCCATTGATGTTCAATAGATGGTTTGGCGCCATCCTCCAAATTGATCTTATGCATGCAAAATACGGGGATTATCCCCGGAATATCCGCCAAGGTCCACCCAATAGCCTTCTTCCTCTTTTGTAGCACCGCCAAGGTGGAATCTACCTGCACGTTTGATCTCGCCCAAACTCATACCACAATTAGGTACTGAGGCGGTCGAAGCAATAATTAACCCAACACGAGTCGGGATTGAATACATAGGGAGTTAGAAATTGGATTAGGTATATAACTAGAGTAAATGTATGAAGTGCCTTAGATTGTACTTCCACATATTCATTGGTTGTTTTCTATTTCTACTTTTAGCTAATGATTGCAAATAGTAACTAGAAGAAAGTGTTTTTGATTTTGAGTGTTTTTCAAATGATAAAGGAATCTAGGGTCGTGACTTCCACCTAGGTGGTTACCTAACGGGTTGTAAATTATAGGGAAACTTTGATTTATCGATGTCGTGGTATAGCAATCACATGCAATTTCTCACTTTATACCTCTTGGTAGTTTGAGTGATTTTGCCCGATTGGCTTTCTCAAGCCCAAATGGGTATTGCACAAATCAAGTAATATATGCTCAAGTCAGGTCTCACTATCTCTAGATTTGACCCTTTAACTAGGGCTATCAATTTCTTGAGTTCACCCGATTTCCTTTTAGCCAAGTTTTCCTAAACCTAGTCTCTCTTTCTCAAGCAAAGACTAGGTCAAAAAGGCATGAATCAATGTTTGCAACCATTAATTTTAGGTTTTAAGCATAAACAAGGTTAAATATCACTAACCCAATCACAAACAATCCCTAAAATTAAATACCCATTATACCCACACTAGGGTTGAGCCACAACCCTAGCTAAAGATTTAGCTACTCATGAAAAGTAAATAAATGCAAGAAAAAATTAAGATAGAATGCATAATCATTGAATAAACAAAGAAAATCTAGTGTTAAGAAGTCAATCTAATACAAAATTACTCAAAGAAGTAAAGAAAAACGTTCAGGTGCACCTCTGCAAACTAAACTTAACCTAAAATGACAAAAAGTTGTATTTATACTAAGCTGAAAATATCTGACAAAAAAGCCCCTACGGAGGTAGTGCGGCCGCATAATTCTGATGCGGACCGCAAAATGGGTTTCTGCGGCCGCACAATTCTAGTGCGGTCCGCACACTTGGAACTTGAGCATGGAACTTGAGGTCTTCTGTGGTCCGCATAAAAATGGTTGCGGCCGTAGAAAAGTGATGCGGTCCGCACTCTTCAGCTTTTGGACTTTGATCAACTCTCTGATTCTTCAATCTTGCGGACCGCATAATAATGATTGCGGTCACACTTGTTCTTCTGTGGCCACAAATTTTTGGTGCGGTCTGCACTGTCTAAGCTGGCTAAAACCTCCTCCGAATCTCATTCTGCGGCCGCACTACTAGCCTCTTTGCCCAGTTTTGGCTCTTGTTCTTTTTTGACTCCTTTATGAGTTGATTTTGACTTATTCGGCTCGTTTCCCAATATTCCTGCAAGTAATCACATTTTGTTAGTTTTCGAGAATACCTTTAAGCATTTTTGAGCTAAAACGCAAGTAAAAGAGAGCAAATAAGCGGTCAAAATCCCTACTTATCAACTCCCCCAAACTTAAGCTTTTGCTTGTCCTCAAGCAAATAAGGCAAGCCCCACCTCCACTAGAAAAGGGGATATTTCAGCTGGCCTAAGGTGAGTCAGACACACATCAATTGGGACCAACAATTACCCACAACACATATGAATTATCAACAACGCAATGATTTGACTTTTTGAGTACAATAGTTCTAGTGTGACACTAAAGCTTCAAGAGTTGACCCTATTCATCAAGGAAGCTCGCTCTTTCACGTAGGTCATTGTGGATCCCAAACTCCTCCTCCTTTACTCTCCATTAGCAAATCTCACTTTAGAATGTAACACTCAAGGCAAGGATTGTGAAAAGTTCGCTCATCTCTCTCAAAAGAATGTCACAAGTCTGGCTTTGAGTACCATAAGCTTGCCCTTCATGTAAATCACCACTAATGTAAGCTTACTCAACTTGAAATCATGAAGGGCTTCTGCGGGATGTAATGAAGGCTTTTGGATCAAGGTAGGACTTGTTGGAACAGAATGGTTTCATCTTTCCTTAAGCACTCCATTTTCTCTTTTCGGCTCATACTTTCTCGACTCTTTGAATCATTTTCTTCTTCCTCGGGGGGAACTAGATGGACGTAACATCACTCCTTCTTGAGCATGACATTCATGTTTCTTCTTTTCTCTTTCCTACAACCTTTCCTCCTTATTTTCTCTTGTATTCCCTTCAACTCTTCACTTTATTCACTTTCGTTTTGGCATGTTTCTTTTTGTTCTTTCTTGCTTTTCTTTGCCTTCCCTTTTTCTTCATTTCTTTCTCTTCTTTGTACCTTTCATCACTTTCAAACCCCTCTTCTCTCCCCCAAACTTATATTTTTGCCAATTGTTTCTCAAGAATGCTAAGGAAAGATCGAGTGCCAAGAGAGGGTCGTTACAGAATAGATAAAGGCTTGTAACATGGTTATTGAAAGAAAAAGGGCTTCGGCTCAAGGGGGTTGACTAGGGATATCACATTGGTAGGCTATGGAAGATTTCAAAGTTAAATTTGGATCAAGGAATGCTTACGATCATTTCTCAAGACAAGCTACACTTAGAATTTTTCCTAGACAAACATTCGGGGAAAGTTCTAGACTATTAGCACAGGTACGTGGACTTATAACTAAACATCTCACCTCTCACGCTTCTGGATTTCTAAAGAGAACAGAGTCGAGGGCCCACAACAACCCTAGCTAAGATTGAGAATCACAAATGGCTCGATTTGAAACACTCGATGACTGCTTAAGTCAACACAAGAGTCAAAAGAGTCACAACTAGAGCTATTTTCTGCCAACAACTTGTTTTTAACCATACGATCATAGGTAAATGTGTTGGTACCAAGTGAAACATGCTTGAAACCTCTTTTATTCATTACTACTATATTCACCAAAACATAATTGAAAACGGACTCAATCCCTTAAGAAGGTTGTCACGCCATCCATCGTTGAGAAGAGCCACCCGGTTGACATATAATCCACCTTTGGAAAGAATCGTGGCATTAAGAAAACCAAAGGCTTATTGTTCACTAAAAACGTAAAAAGAAGCTAGCAAATTAAAAAGAAGCTAATAAAGTAAATAAGAAGCTATACTACAAAAAAAATTAAAGAAGCTATGAAATAAACTACAGAAAGCGAGATAAATGAATATACAAATCAAAGTCAAATGAATATATACATAAGGGAGATGAATATATACATAAGGGGAATGAATATTTACATCAAATGGAGAAAATATATACATACCAAAGGAAAATAAGGATGAAATAAAAAAGAGTATCAGAGTTATTACAGCCAAAATGTCAAATAATCAGAATAGACCACCCCACAAATGAAAAATAAGCATTGTCCCCATTGACTTAAAAAAGTAAGAACATGGAAAGGGTAGAGAGTTAAGAGAATTCCCTATGTGGTCTCAGTCTACATAGGATCCTCAGCAACATCAGTGTCAAGCTGTATCTCATCATCACCAGGCTGAGGGTCAACTGGGTTGCTGAGCATCCGGATCATCTCCTTAGCAGTGTGGGAAGTGGAAACTGGCTCATCAGACTGGCCGGCTGCTGCCTCTAGTGTTGGGGCTGCCTGGGGTGCTGAGGGTGTTGTCTCCATGAGCAGGTCCAATGGTAGATCACCAACGAATGTAATCTTCTCATTCTCTTTTCTCAGCTTCTCCGCCGACTTCTTTTATGTCTGAGATCCCCGCATCTTCTTTACCTGTTTACCCAAATCCTCAATTTTTACTTTCCCCTATGCCTCCACTTTATCCATGATAGTCTTCTGGTCAGCCATAATCTTCTTCAAGGCTTCCTCCACTGACGGAGGTACCTGTGGCTCTACTGGAGCTGCTGGGGCTGAGGACTGTGTTGTAACAACACTGGATATATCAGTCAGCTTTGTAGTAGCTGCATGCATCCAGTTGTTGAGACTCGCCAATATCTGGGAGGCTCGCAGCACAGTCTGAGGATTGGTAGAGGAAGCTGGTACTGGTAATGGAACTGCTAATCTGGCAGAAGCTGGTGAACCGGAGGATGAAGATGGTGGCATGGCTGCTGTCCCGGTGGAAGTACCGGCTGCTGTAGAGGGCTCGGCTGCTAAATCAGTAACCACTACTGCTAGCTCTTCAGACTAGCCAGTAGAGGTAGTAGCTTTCCCCTTGAATTTAGGGTTGTCAGCTCCCTGAAGGTGGTACCAGAAGAAAGGCTTCTTGGCCTTCACCTTGGTTTCATAATGCTTCGGCTCCACCCCCTGATCCATGAAGTATTCAGTGAGGAAGTTCGGGTACGGATAAGATCTCTCACCCTTCTCGACAGCTAAAGTGATGTTGGTGGACATGATAGCACCAACATTTATCGGATACCCTACCGTTATTGAAGCCACCAAGACTGAACGGGGAAGTGGGATCATGTTTTCATTGAGGCATGGGTCAACGAGGCTACACAGAAATGTTTGCCACCCTTTTGCTTCAAAGTTTAGGGTGGCCTGGAAAATTGGAGTCCCTGCTGTGAGCCACGGAGGTGTTGACCCTGGGATTTCCAGAATCTCAGCCAACCACGGACGAGCTGCATCACCCAAGGCTAGCTTCTCCAAATACTGCACTGCCTCCACTTCTTCAAACCCCACATATTTGTTCAGTGCAATGGCATCAAAGCGTATTTTCAGATTCCGCACTTTCGTCACCTTAGTACCCTTTTTTATGTGAGTAACATTTGCGTAGAATTCCTTTACCAGGTACTCGTTTGCATCTAGGATAGTGTTGGTGAACCATTTCCAACCTTTCCGCTCCTCGAATTGTCTAAGGACATTAGGGTTGTGCTTGCTTAGGTCTTTCATTAAGAACTGTCGCTCAAGAGTGAGAGACCTCTGTAGCCACCATTCCCTGAACTTGGCGAAGGCATTGGCACTAACAAACTTGTCCTCCCATATATCGAGCCTCCTTGATCTTTCTAACCGCGGCACTGCAGTACCGCGCCCTCTCCCATCATCTAGAATATCATCATCATCTAAGTTTATTGGAGCAGGGGGAGCATGTGCGGAAGAGGGCTCAGAGTCTTGGCTGCCCTCGGACGAACTAGCAGCTGAAGAAGACTCATCGACCAAATGAAAACTCCTTTGGAAGTGTTGTGATTGGGCTTCCGGCTATGCTTGCACGAAATTACCCTTAGAAGCTTCCCCGGATGGGACGTATTCACTGGTCTCCGAGGTATCAAGGGCAGAGGCTCTATGTGCTGTAGCTTTCTTGCTTATAACTTTTTGGATTGCTAGAGGCAGGTTGCTTCTGCCTCGGCCCCGGCCTCGGGAGGGTTCTGCCCTCCCTTGTGGTATATCTCCTCTACCATGGGAAGGAACCATTGTATGCAGCACATAAGAACAAGATTAGTGACAATTTGAAGGTTATAATGTATACAGAGACTTGATGGAAAGTTGCAGTAAAAGTGTTTTAGAGGGGCAATGCGGACTGCACAAAAGTGGGTGCGGCCGCAGAGTGCCCATTGCGGACCGCACAAAAATGAGTGCGGCCGCAGAGTATCCACTGCAGACCGCACAAAATTAAGTGCGGCCGCAGAGCCCCAGGATCAGACTACTGGGGTCTCTAAAGTTCCATCATTACGGACCGCACAAAATTGAGTGTGGCCGCAGAGGGCCATTGCGGACCGCAAAATTTTGAGTGCGGCCGCAAAAGTCAAGCACATCAATTGCATAACTCAGAGGGATGTAGACCGTACAAAAGTGTGTGCGGCCGCATAGCCTCTACTGTGGACCACACAAAAATGGCTGCTGCCCCATAATTCAAATTCTACCGGCGCTGACTTAGGGTTCGTACAATTTTGTTCTCAAATTGACATGGTTCTAGCAATCAAACCTCATTAGCTAATTACCCAGACCCCAATTAACATTCAACAAGCTACCCACATGATTTTAAGAAAAAACAATGAAATACTGACAATTTTGAGCATGTAATTAACCCTAAATCTAAGAACAACACAAACAAAAGAGAAAGAATCTAATTAAGAAATTAGCATATCAGTAGTGAAGAGTAGGCGAGAATTTAAGTCGATGTAATGAGAGAAGAATGAGAGCAAATGGGATACACTATAGCGTTTTGAGCTCAGGGTTGTAAAAGTGTAAAAGGATGAGAAATGTTATATTTATACTATTGACCCCTTGGACCCACAGTTTGACATGAGTGCGGCCGCATAATTTTGATGCGGACCGTACTCCTTACCTGCCTGATGAGACAACTGGATGCCGACCGCACAAAAATGAGTGCAGCCGCAGCGTCAGTGCGGACCGCACAAAAATGTGTGCGGCCGCAATTCCTTACGCAATATTGACCGGCCAACTTCAGAGACCATGCATTTTGACACTTAGCCAAATTTTTCATACACAGTCCCTGCAATGCACACCCATTCTGCATACACTTCAAAACTGGTTAGCACAAAACAAAGCCTATCTAATCCAAAGAAGAAAATCAAAATAAAGAAAACACATGGTTGCCTCCCAAGAAGCGCCTGATTTAACGTCGCGGCACGACGCAGATTACCAATCATGAGAAATGGAGAACCGCCACAATGTGGCCATCATCAACCTTGCCCTAAATCTAGAGCTCCAAAAGGGGTTACATTCACTACTTCAAAGGGCCCACTCCACTTTGATTTCAGCTTGCCCGGGAACATTCTTAACTTGGAATTGAACAATAGCACCAAATCACCTTCTTTGAACTCCTTGTTGTGGATATACTTGTCATGGAGGTACTTCATCTTCTCCTTGTAAAGGGATGAACTTGAGTAGGCATGATACCGGAATTCATCAAGCTCATTCAAATGTGCCACTCTTAAGTTTGCAGCGACATCCCACTCAAGATTCAACTTTTTCAACGCCCACATGGCCTTATGCTCAAGTTCTACCGGAAGATGACATGCCTTCCCAAAAACCAATCGATATAGAGACATCCCAATCGGCGTCTTGTAGGCCGTCCTATAAGCCCAAAGAGCATCATCAAGTTTTCTTGACCAATCCGTTCGGTTGGCATTCACAGTCTTAGACAGAATACTCTTGATCTCCCGGTTGGAGACTTCAACCTGTCCGCTTGATTGAGGATTGTATAGGGTTGATACTTTATGAGTGACACCATACTTTATGAGCAAGGTATCAAAAGCTCGGTTGCAAAAATGCGAACCCCCATCACTGATAATGGCCCTCGGAGTACCAAACCTTGTGAAGATGTTCTTTTTCAAGAAAGCCACCACACTTCGAGCTTCATTGTTGGGTTAAGCCATGGCTTCAACCCATTTTTACACATAGTCCACAGCCACCAAAATGTAAGTGTTCCCACAAGAACTTACAAATGGTCCCATGAAATCAATACCCCAAACATCAAAGATATCAATCTCTAAAATGGTTGTAAGGGGCATCTAATTCTTCTTAGAAATCCCACCGGCCCTTTGGCAATCATCACAACGCTTGACAAGTTCACTAGCGTCCTTGTAGAAGGTAGGCCAATAGAATCCACAAGTCAAAACCTTTGCAGCCGTTCTAGCTCCACCATGATGACCACCATATGGTGAAGAGTGGCAAGCTTCAAGAATTCCCATTTGTTCTTGTTCTGGCACACATCACCGGATCACACCATCGGTACATATCCGGAAAAGATACGGCTCATCCCAATAATAATCCAAGCCATCCCGTTTGAGATTCTTCCTTTGGTTTCAAGAGAACTCATTTGGTACAATGCCGCTCACAAGCTAATTGGCTAGATCGGCGAACCATGGCATCCCGGTCATTGAAACGCATAGGAGTTGCTCATCGGAAAATGAATCATTGATCTCAAGGCCGTCATGTGGTCTCCCTTCCTCCTCCAAACGGGACAAGTGGTTTGCCACTTGATTCTCACTACCCTTGTGGTCTTGAATTTCTAGATCAAACTCTTGCAAAAGAAGCACCCACCGCATCAACCTTGCCTTAGAATCCTTCTTGCTCATCAAATACCGAAGCGTTTTATGGTCAGTGTGAACAATCACCTTAGTACCCATCAAATACGGCCGGAATTTCTCCAAGGCAAAAACAATAAGAAGTAGCTCATTCTCAGTCACTTTGTAGTTGACTTGGGCATCATTCATGGTCTTGCTAGCATAGTAGACTGGATGGAAGATTTTGTCGATTCTTTGCCCCAACACCTCTCCAACCGCAACATCACTAGCATCACACATCTCAAAAGGCAAACTCCAATCCGGTGTGGTGATAATAGGAGTAGTAGTCAACTTGAACTTAAGCAACTTGAATGCCTTCATACAATCTTCATTAAAATGGAACTTGGCATCCTTCTCCAAAAGTTTGCACAATGGGTTCACCACCTTGGAAAAGCCCTTTATGAATCGGCAATAGAAACCCGCATGACCCAAGAAGCTCCTCACTCCCTTCACGGATGTAGGAGGAGGGAGTTTGGAGATCACCTCAATTTTGGCTTGGTCAACCTCAATACCATGTTTTGAAATTTTATGTTCGAGGACAATTCCCTCCTCAACCATGAAGTGACATTTCTCCCAATTCAACACCAAAACTGTCTCCTCACATCTAGCCAATACCCTATCCAAATTTTTCAAACAATCTTCAAACGAATTCCCAACCATAGAAAAATCATCCATAAAAAACTCAAGAATGTCCTCCACCATGTCGGTGAAGATAGCCATCATACACCGTTGAAAAGTTGCCGGTGCATTACACAACCCAAAGGCATCCTTGAAAATGAGAAAGTACCATAAGGACATGTGAAAGTGGTCTTCTCTTGGTCCTCGGAGCAATAAGAATTTGGTTATAGCCAAAGTATCCATCAAGGAAGCAATAAAAAGCACGTCCGCCCAACCTATCAAGCATTTGGTCAAGAAACGAAAGCGGGAAATGATCTTTTCGAGTGACCTTGTTGATCTTCCTATAGTCTATGCACACTCTTCACCCGGTGACGGTTCTTGTTGGGATCAATTCATTCTTGTCATTTGTCACCACAGTCATGCCCCCTTTCTTTGGGACACATTGCACCAGAGAGGTCCACGAGCTATCGGAAATGGGGTAGACAACCCCGGCATCTAACCACTTGATTATCTCCTTCTTCACCACCTCTTTCATTGCTTCATTTAATCTTCTTTGATGTTCAATGGAGGGTTTGGCACCCTCCTCCAAGATAATCCTATGCATGAAAAAGGCGAGGCTTATGCCCCGGATATCCGCCAAAGTCCAACCGATTTCCCTTTTCCTCCTTTGCAGCACCTCCAAAGTGGACTATACCTGCATGTTAGTTAAGCACGAAGAAAGAATAACCGGTAAAGTAGTAGAAGGGCCAAGGAATTCATACCTGAGGTGCGGGGGCAATGGCTTAACTCCAAGGTAGGAGGCTCCTCGATTGAGGGCTTTGTTGGAGGAGTTTTCCGGTTTTCAAGATCCAAAAATAGCTTTCGGGGCTCATAAGTGTATGACCCCATGACTTGTAATGCATTCACATACTCCACATAGCCATCACTCTCCTCATCATCATCAAGATTTAGCAAAACTGCTTCCAATTTGTCCTCAACATTCATTGTTGCACTAGCATCATCAACTATCACATCGGTCACCAAATCCACAAATGAACAAACTTCATTACTATTCGGTTGCCTCATTGATTTGCACACATGGAAGACCACCTTTTCGTCGCCCACCCGGAAAGTGAGCTCACGGGCCTCCACATCAACAAGAGCCTTCCCCGTAGCAAGGAAAGGTCTACCCAAAATGATAGGCACCTCATAGTCCACTTCATAATCTAAGATCACAAAATCCACTGGGAGGATGAACTTGTCAACTCTAACCAATACATCATCAATAATGCCCAAAGGCCTCTTCATTGTCCGATCCGCCATTTGCAACCTCATGGATATGGGTCTTGGTTGCCCAATTCCCAAAGTTTTGAACATAGGGTAGGGCATCAAGTTGATACTTGCCCCGAGATCACATAATGCTTTGGCAAAATTGGTGCTCCCAATAGTGCCAGGGATTGTGTAAGCGCCCGGATCTTCCAACTTTGGAGCCATTGAGCGCACAATAGCACTCACTTGATGAATCATCTTGATGGTTTCACAATTCATTGATCTTTTCTTGGTTACCAAATCTTTCATGAATTTTGCATATCCCGGCATTTTCTCCAATGCCTCAACCAATGGCACATTTATGGACAAACTCTTCATCATATCAATAAACTTTTTGAATTGGTTCTCATTGGTTTTCTTTGCAAGCCTTTGAGGGTATGGAGGAGGAGGCCTTGGCATTGGTTCCTTAGCCTTTGGCACCACGGTTCCGGTATGTCAATCACGTGTTCCCTAGACGGGTTTACCTCTTCTTGCGTCTCCTCCACACTTTCATCTATATCAATTCTCACTTCTTCATTAGTTTGAACCACATTGCTTGGGATTTCATCCTCTTGAACCACAACATCTTCATTCACAATCCTTCTTTGATTTGAGGTGGTTGCATCTCCACCTTTTCCACTTCTAGTAGTCACGGCCATAGCATGTCTCATATTATTCCCACCCTTCGGGTTCACCACGTATCACTAGGTAGTGCTCCCTTAGGACGAGTGTTCAACGCTTGTGAGATTTGGCCTAGTTGAACCTCCAAATTCTAAATAAAAGTCATCGGAGTCGGTGTTCTTCTCCATCATCTGTTTAAACATGTTTTCAATTCTACCCATCTCATTGGAAGAAGAGCTCGGGCCTTGAGAAGGATAAGGAGGTGGATTGCTTGGTTGTTAGCACATTGGAGGCCTTTGAAAACTCGGCCCCCGGTTGTTGTTGATATCCCACCCTCCTTGGTTATTTCCTCCCCAATTGCTTTGGTTGTTGCCACCCCAATTGTCTTGATTACCCCAATTGCCATGATTTCCTTGGTTGCTCCAATTGCTTTGATTAGAATTACCACTACTCCAATTTCCTTGGTGGTTTTGGTTGTTCCAGTTACCTTGGTTCCATTGTGACCTCAATTGTTGGTTTTGTCCTTGAGCATTGTTTCTTTGACCTTGATAATTGTTGACATATTGAACTTCTTCGTCTTGCTCATTGAATGAATCACCCTGATCATAACCACTATCATCTTGCAAAAATTGTTCCGAATGGCTTTGCATTTGTTGACCTTGTTGCCGTCTTTTGTTTACCATCATATTCACACCTTCCATTGCATGTACTTGTTTCGGCCCTTGAACTTGTTGAAGCTGAGCCTTGGACAATTGGTTCATGGTAGTTGTCAACTCGGCAATAGTTTTCCCATGGTCATGTAGCTCTTTGTGTAGGTGAATAACATTAGGGTCACTTTGCGGTACATTGGCTCTACTTTGCCACGCCGAAGAGGTATCCGCCATCTCATCAAGAATTTCACAAGCTTCGGCATATGGCTTGTTCATGAAGTTCCCCCCGACGAGTTGATTAACCACACATTGATTAGTTGTGTTGATCCCCTTGTAGAAGGTCTATTGGATCATGGCCTCAGTCATATCATTGTTCGGGAAATCATTAACCATGGTACGATATCTTTCCCAAATCTCGTGCAATGGCTCATTGGGTTATTTCTTGAAAGAAAGAATCTCATCTCGAAGCGTTGCCATATGCCCAGGAGAGAAGAATTTGGAAATGAACTTTTCTGCCAACTCATCCCAAGTGGTGATGGAATGGTTGGGCAACCTTTCTAACCAGTCCAATGTTTTTCCCCGTAGAGAAAAGGGAAAAAGCCTCAACCTCAGTGCGTCCTCAGAAACATTTATTTGCTTGCTCCCCCAACAAGTATTGATGAACCCCTTGAGATGCTTCTAGGCAATTTGACTCGGAGCCCCGGTGAAGAATCTCCGTTGCTCAAGTAGTGTAAGCATCACGTTGGCGATTTGGAAGCTGCCCTCCCTAATGAGGGGCGGGACTATAGCACTTGCATAACCCTCGTTTGGCAATTGTTGGTGGGCTTTCGCTCTTGGTAGAGGTGGGGGAGGGACGGGCACATTATCGTGAGGCAAACGGCCTCGTCTATTAGCATGAGGTTCAATAGGAACCTCATCCATGTCCTCCCCCAAGTGCACATTTCCGATGAGCTCGTTATTGAGAGCCATTTTTGTACAAAGAGTCAATTCAAACTCAAAATTAGTAACACGGAAGGAAAGAAAGACAAAACACACAAAAACCTAGATATATAGCTAAATCTGTTTAACTCCCCGGCAATGGCGCCAAAAATTGATCTCGCCCAAACTCTTAGGTAGTGAGACGGTCGAAGCAATAATACACCAATCCAAAGGGAGTTAGAATTTGGATTAGGTATATAACTAGAGTAAATGTATGAAGTGCCTTAGATTGTAATTCCACATATTCATTGGTTGTTTTCTCTTTCTACTTTTAGCTAATGATTGGAAATAGTAACTAGAAGAATGTGTTTTTGATTTTGAGTGTTTTTCAAATGATAAAGTAATCTAGGTTCGTGACTCCACCAGGTGGCTATCTAACGGGTTGTAAACTATAGGGCAAGTTTGATTTATCGAGGTCATGGTATTGCAATCACACACAATTGCTCACTCTATACCTCTCGGTAGTTTGAGTGATTTTGCCCAATTTGGCTTTCTCAAGCCCAAATGGGTATTGCACAAATCAAGTGATATATGCTCAAGTTGGGTCTCACTATCTCTAGATTTGACCCTTTAATTGGGCCTATCAATTTCTTGAGTTCACCCCAATTCCTTGTTAGCCAAGTTTTCCTAAACCTAGTCTCTCTTTCTCAAGCAAAGACTAGGTCAAAAAGGCATGAATCAACGTTTGCAACCATTAGTTCTAGGGTTTAAGACAAGCCCTAAAATTAAATACCCATTAAGTAACCACACTAGGGTTGAGCCACAACCCTAGCTAAAGATTTATCTACTCATGAAAAGTAAAGAAATGCAAGAAGAAATTCAGATAGAATGCATAATCATTGATTAAACAAAGAAAATCTAGTCTTAAGAAGTCAATCCAATACAAAATTACTCAAAGAAGTAAAGAAAAACATTCAGGTGCACCTCTGCAAACTAAACTTAACCTAAAAATGACAAAAGTTGTATTTATACTAAGCTAAAAATATCTGACAAAAATGCCCCTACGGAGGTAGTGCAGCCGCATAATTCTGAAGCGGACCGCAAAATGGGCTTCTGCGGCCGCACAATTCTAGTGTGGCCCGCACACTTGGGAACTTGAGGTCTTCTGTGGTCCGCATAAAAATGGTTGCGGCCGCAGAAAAGTGATGTGGTCCGCACTCTTCAGCTTTTGGACTTTGATCAACTCTCTGATTCTTCAATCTTTCGAACCGCATAATAATGATTGCGGCTGCACTTGTTCTTCTGCGGCCGCACATTTTTGGTGTGGTCTGCAGTGTCTGAGCCGGCTAAAACCTCCTCTCTGAATCTCATTTTGCGGCCGCACTGCTAGCCTCTTTGCCCAGTTTTGGCTCTTGTTCATTTTTGACTCCTTTATGAGTTGATTTTGACTTATGTGGCTCGTTTCCCAATATTCCTGCAACTAAGCACATTTTGTTAGTTTCCGGGAATACCTTTAAGCATTTTTAGCTAAAACGCAAGTAAAAGAGAGCAAATAAGCGGTCAAAATCCCTACTTATCAGCGTTAGTCAAACAAGAGGAACGAATAACCGGTAAAATAGAACAAGGACCAAGAAATTCATACCGAAGATGTGGAGGTAATGGCTTCAACTCCAAGGTAGGAGGCTCTTCAATAGAAGGCTTTGTAGGAGGAGTTGTCCTATTTTCAAGATCCAAGGACAATTTACAGGGTGCATAGTTGTACGACCCCATTCCTTGTAAAGAGTTCACACATTCCATGAAGCCATCCTTCCCGTCATCATCAAAGTTGAGCAAGATTGCCTCCAACATATCACCAACATTGATTGTAGCACTTGTTTCATCAACAATAACATCGGTTACCAAGTCCACAAAAGAGCACACCTCATTGTTATTGGGTTGTCGCATGGACTTACATACATGGAATAACACTTTTTCATCACCAACCCGGAAGGCAAATTCTCCGGCTCCAACATCACAAAGATCCATCCCCGTAGCAAGGAAAGGTCTCTCAAGAATAATCGATACCTCATAATCAACTTCACAATCTAGAATGACAAAACCCGCCGGAAGAATGAATTTATCAACACGAACCAAGACATCTTCATTCACACCCAAGGGCTTCTTCATAGTGCGATCAGCCATTTGCAATCTCATAGAGGTCGGCCTTGGTTGCCCATTCTCAAAGTCTTGAAAAACGAATAGGGCATCAAATTGATACTTTCCCCAAGATCACAAAGAGACTTAGCAATCTCGGCACTTCTAATTGTACAAGGAATCGTGAAAGAACCGGGATCCTCCAACTTAGGAGCCATTGAATGCAAAATTGCACTCACTTGATGAGTGGCTTTGATGGTTTCAAAATTTATTGACCGCTTCTTAATCACGAGATCCTTCATAAACTTTATATAACCGGGCATTTGTTCCAAGGCTTCAACTAATGGCACATTGATTGATCGACTCTTCATCATTTGAATGAACTTCTTGAATTGGTTCTCACCATTTTGCTTGGCAAGTCTTTGAGGGTATGGGGGTGGAGGCTTAGGCAGTGGTGCCTTAGCCTTTAGCACTACCGGCTCTGGTATGTCAATAATGTGTTCCCTAGATGGGTTCACCTCCTCTTGAGTCTCTTCCACACCATCATCAATATCAATCCAAACTTCATCATTAGGTTGTACCACATTGTTCGAGATCTCTTCGTCTTGCACCACTTGCTCATCATACACAAGTTGCCTTTGACTTAAGGTGGGTGCATTCCCACCTCTTCCACTTCTTTTGGTCACAACCATGGCATGCCCCGTGTTGTTACTACCTTTGGGTTTACTATCGTGTCACTTGGTAGTGCCCCCTTAGGACGGGAATTTAGTGCTTGAGAGATTTGCCCCATTTGAACTTCTAGGTTGTGTATTAGTGTGTTGTGTGAGGCAAGTTGGCATCCGAATTAGCATTCTTTTCCATCATTTTCTTGAACATATTTTCAATACGCCCCGTCTCATTGTTTGAAGAACTTGGACCATGGGAAGGATAAGGATGCGGGTTGCTCGGTTGTTGATACATCGGGGGCCTTTGAAAACCCAACCCCCAGTTTCCTTGATTGTTGCTCCATCCGCCTTTATTGTTACCCCCCCCCCCCTAATTTCCTTGGTTATTTCCATTCCAATTTCGTTGATTGTTGTTTTTATGCCAATTCCCTTGATTGTTGCCACCACTCCAATTTCCTTGATTGTTAGAATGTCAATTGCCTTGATTGTTTTGGGGTCGCCATTGTTGTTGGTTTGAGCCTTCGAAGTTGTTTCTTTGCCCTTAAAAATTGTTCACATATTGCACTTCCTCTTCTTGTTCATTATAGGAATCATCTTGCTCACAACCACTATCTTCTTGCACATAGTTCTCCACTCGATTTTGCACTTGTGGACCTTTGGTCCTCCTCTTGTTTACCATCATGTTCACCCATTCCATGGCATTAACTTGCTTAGGATTTTTCACTTTGTGAAGTTGAGCCTTTGCTAGTTGATTCATGGTAGTAGTCAACTCGGCAATGGCTTGCCCATGGTCATGAAATTCTTTGTGAAGGTGGATCATATTTGAATCACCTTGAGGAACATTGGCTTGGGATTGCCACGACGATGACGTTTCTGCCATTTCATCCAAAATCTCACACGCCTCCGCATAAGGCATAGTCATAAAGTTCCCACCAGTAAGTTGATTCACTACATATTGGTTGGTTATGTTAATCCCGTGATAGAAGGTTTGTTGAATCATGTTTTCCGTCATATTGTTGTTGGGACATTCCTTAACCATTATTCTATAGCACTCTCATATCTCGTGCAGTGGTTCATTCGAGTATTGCTTGAATGCCAAAATCTCATCTCGAAGTGTAGTCATGTGCCTGTGAGAGAAGAACTTAGCAATAAATATTTCCGCCAACTCATCCCAAGTGTGAATGGAATGGTTCGGTAATCGTTCCAACCAATCTAAAGCTTTCCCCCATAGAGAGAAGGGAAAAGGCCTTAGCCTCAATGCATACTCGGAGACATCTGTTTGTTTGCTCCCCCAACAAGTATCTACAAACCCCTTCAAATGATTATACTCATTTTGAGTTGGAGCACCGGTGAAGAAACCCCATTGCTCAAGCAAAGTGAGCATCACATTGGTGATTTGGAAGTTGGCCTTCCTAGTACGGGGAAGGACTATTGCACTAGCATGCCCATCATTGGGTAACACACAGTGTGGAGCCACTCGAGGTGGAGGTAGAGTTGGAGCGGGTACATTATCATGAGGTTTTCAGCCTCTACTATTGGCTCGAGGCTCAAGAGGAACCTCCTCTACTTGCTCTTCTTCGACGTCCACATCCCCCAAAGGCATATTTCCGAGTTCATTGTTTGCCGCCATGATTGTACATAAAATTGTTTCACACAAGTTAGTAACGCGGAAGGAAAAGAAGATATTTCAAAAACAAACCCAAATTTATAGCTAAAACCATTTAAACTCCCCGGCAACAGTGCCAAAAATTGATGACGTCCACAACACACCTCCATAAGAGATATGATACGGTTGTATGCAATCTAAATTACCCAACTATGAGTCGGGGTCAAATACATAGTGTTAGGAATATATATTTGAAGGAAGCATATGGACTACCTAAAATTGCACTTCCACAACAAAGTTTTGATTTCTACTTTTACTGTTACTCTAATGATTGCAAGCTAAGAAAAATAAACTAGCAATGAATGTTTTTGGTATTTTTCAAAATAGTTTAAAGGCCTAGGGATGTGACCATAACCTAGGTGTCCACCTAATGGGATAAAGACGTTAATACTTGTTTTGTTGATTGGGGTGTATTATAGCTCTCAACTCTACATAACACACTCAATACCTCTTGGTCAGAGAGTAATTTTGCCCAATTTAGCTTTCCCAAGTCCAAATGGGTATCAAACAAAATAGTTGACATGAGCTCAAGTCGGGTTCTTACTATCTCTAGTTTGAACCCTTTAATTAGGCTAATCAATCTCTCAATTAGCCCAATTTCTTGTTAGCCAAGTTATCCTAGACTAGGTCCCTCTTTCTCAAGTAGAGCGTAAGTCAAAAAGGCATGAATCAATGCTTGCAACCATTAATTCTAAAACTTAAGCATGAACTAAGCTAAATAATCAACACCCAATCATAAACAAGCATTAAATTAGGTACCCATAAGGTTTACACACTAGGGATGGGTCACAACCCTAGTAAAAATCTAGCTACTCATAATGGGAATTGAAGAAAACAAAGAAGAGAAGCTCATTAAACCCATAACCAAAGATTAAAATGGTAAAAGATAATGTAAAAACACTAAAATAGCTTTTTCTTATTTATAGTGGGCCAAAAGTCTCTAACAAAAATGCCCCTCGGGAGGTTCCGTAGATTTCTTCAGTTGGCAGGAAAGTAGATTTTGCAGCCGTACATTTCTGGATTCCGGCTGCGAAGCAATTTCTGCGGCCACACAATTCTTGTGCGGTCCGCACTTCTGCAAGGCGTCAGGACTTGGTCTTTTGCACACTTTCTGAACTTGGAATTACTTCTCAGTGCAGACCCTATTTTGCGGCCGCACAATTCATGTGCGGTCAACATATTTTCAAAATCCTGTTGGGTTCTTTAGCTTGAGTTGCGGTCACAGATGGGATTCAGCTGTCCACAATTTCCTCTGCGGTCACAGAAATCCTTCTGCGGATCGCACTTCTTTGCCTTTACGCCATTTATTGCCTCGTGCTTCAGAACACTCCTTTTTGAGTCGGGTTTCATCATGGGAGACCAAACTTCCAACATTCCTGCAATTTGTGTAATTTCATTAGTTTCTGGAACGTAAATCAATACTTTCGGACTAAAACAAAAGCAAAAAGATGCTGATGAGCAGTCAAAATCCCCACTTATCAACTCAGACTTCAAAGCTCCAATTTGTTCAATTTAGCTCCAAATTATCTTAATAGCCCGGAATCATTTCCAAGGCATAAAACACGTAATAAGTGCAATTCACTATCGTTTGAGCTCAGACACATGTAAAATGCAGCAATTAGAGTGCAAATTATGACTAAAACATGTGATTCTAGACTACCATCAACACCCCACACTTAAACCATTACTCGTCCTCGAGCAATCAGACTGAACTTCACATAGAGATGACCTACTTATCACACAACTTCCCTAACGCATCACACCAAGAATATTTAAAGCAAACTAAGCATCATATCATAACGTCTTAACGTCAAGACTCGACTCAAAAGCACCACACTTTTTTCATAACCTGCTCACTTACTCTAACACGGAGGTCAATGATTTCACCTTACCTTTGCAAATCATGTGCCCTCACACCAACAATAGAGAGTAGTTCCACATATGATAAATTTCAAGAACAAATAGGAACTCAAGATAGAAAGAATCCACTCACTCTCAGAATTAAAATTCTTGCGCCATCAAAAATGTACCATAGGCTTGCCTGTACTGTAATACTCTACTAATTGAGCTAATTCAGTCAAGGATCAAATAGGACTTTATTTTGGTTGTAATATAAGCTGCGGGACGGGTAGGATACAATTTGGATAATAGTGACTACACCTTCCTGAGCACTTTAATACATATACATTAACAATTCAAATCCCATACGTATGTTGAACCAAACCCCAAACTTCACAATATAATAACATCATGCTCCTAATATATTTAAGCACAACCGAGATGAGAACTACCACTAGCAAGGAATCAATTTTTTTCTTTTCTAAGTTCTGATTTTTCAAGCAACTCACTTTTTTTCTTTCATTTCCCTACAAGTGGCTCTCACAATTTTTCAAACAATGCACCTTTCTCTTTTTTCAATAGTCCCACTCAAAAACCCGATCATACCTCAACTTACTTTTACAAGCTCATAACAAAATCAAGTGCTCGAGAGAGGCAGAAGGTTCAAACAGATAGTGGATTCAAACAAGGACCAGGCTTGCAGTGTGGTTGCCAAAGAAGTAGGATTACATCCTCAAAGGGGCTAACTAGGATACAACACTATCAGGAGGGTCATAAACATGTAATTGGCTCAACAAAGAAATGCATATATCACTTCCTAGACTGAACAAGACTACTATTTTGCTTTGCAAGCACACGGGGCAAGTTCTAGACATCAACTGACATGCACAGAATATCACACAATTTCACACACACATTGGCACATAACTCACTCAAGATCGGATCTATCTCGACTCTCTAGTCAAAGCAGTTAAGCTAAGCCAAAATCAAACAATTTAAGGCACTAATAGACGAGTCAAGAACTGAGCCTAGGCATTACAACTAAGGCACTCACCTCTCTCAAGGCACAACAAAGTCGAGAAAAGTCATTTATATATAACATCACAGCATAAGACTTCCCTATTACTAACAAAAGAAAAACTAACTACACCCGGTTCAAGCAAAAGCCCTTGAAAAAGAACCGCGACACAAAGTTGCATCCACAATTCAATCCCATTATGCTGACACTTCCTCACTATCTCCTTGAATATTTCCGAAGCCTCAAAAACTATTTCAGTGTCAGTTTGGTAGAAGTTGTAAATTTCGCTTCTGAATTTCACTGTTTTTGCAGCTGAGAAGTATTTGTCAAGAAACTTTTTAGTCATGTCTTCCCATGTCCTGATCGACCCCGTTGGTAAGCTACAAAGCCAGTACTTCGCGTCATCCTTCAATGCAAAGAAGGAATGACGTTAAGTAGACTGCATCTTTCGATACTCTGTTGTACTGGAAGGCATTCATGATTTCCTCAAAATCCATCAAGTGAGTGTTAGGATCTTCATTCACC
Source organism: Nicotiana attenuata (assembly GCF_001879085.1). Lineage (NCBI taxonomy): Eukaryota > Viridiplantae > Streptophyta > Magnoliopsida > Solanales > Solanaceae > Nicotiana > Nicotiana attenuata. The sequence goes on along the minus strand of NW_017670266.1, from coordinate 1,180,044 downwards.
TTCCCTTTGAAGACTGATATTAGGCTATATAGATGATATTTACACCTTAATATTACCATGCTTTATTGTTATTTTATAGGCGAATTGACAACAAAATGCTCTAATTGGTGTTCTTTTGCTTTGCAAGGAATAATCTAAGTGAGGAAGCACTACGGAATGTTTTGGAGTCAATAATGTGAAGACAACGCCCAATCAAGAAGCACCCGAGCATAAAGAAGCAAAAATGGACTGAGGTGAAATCCACCACGACCGCGGTGGAACCACGGCAGACAATTACGCGAGGCAGAATGTTCAGCCTTCACCGACCGCGGTGAACTGTTCAACTGCTAGAAAATTGGGGACCAAAGTGTAAATTCGGGAAAAACTTGTTTCAAACCCTTATAAACTTTAGAAGCTCGCCCAAGACACAACTAAGCTTGTTTTTAGACTACTTTGGAGGCAATAACAAGTGTGAGAAGATCAACCAAACATTAGAGTTTTTCTATCTCCTTTTAATTCTTGCAATTATACATTATGAACCACTTTGTAGTTTTATCTTATTTTGTTATGAGTAGCTAAACAATTATCTAGGGTTGATGGAACCAATTGTTGGTTGAAGTTTTGACTCAACTTGTTATAATCGAGCCGGAATTATTCTATGATTGTTCAACAACGTTTTGTATGGTGATTAATTGAATGGGCCCTTGATTAATCATGTCTAATTACCTTCTATTGCTTGAGAAAGAATATTAGGTTAGATTGCTGTTGAACAACATTACTCTTGGGTAATTGAAGAGATTCATTACTTGAACTTAAAAGTGGGTTTACAGATAACGAAGCTTTGGTGGGATAAATTAGAGCTGCACATATTGTCAGCTAGAGTAGTTCGAGAGAATGCTCTAGGAAATTATTGTTGTTGATCGAGAGATAATTACGTTAAACCATAGCTCTTAATCCTCATAGAGTATTACGGCGAGATTATAGCGAAGGAGTCAAGACCTAAACTAGCAATTGGGGAAATCACTGCCCTAGACCTTTTTACTATTGAATTATCTTTAATCTAGCATATTGTTATTTCGAATATTATTGGAAGTAGTTAAACAAAAACCCAAGATTGATTGATAAAAATCTTGCATCTAGATATTGGTTGAGTTGATAATAGCATTGCCAAAGAGTTGTAATAGATAGGTTAGTTCCCTGTGGATTCGACTCCGGACTTAAAACCGGATTATATTTGCAACGACTGCTTTGTCTTTTAGAAGGCATAGTTGGGCGTGATCAAATTTTGGCGCCGTTGCCGGGGAGCTAACGGTGTTATTTATTATACTTAGAAGTACTGTTAGAATTATTAGTTTAAATCAATTTTCGAAGGTGTTAAACAATCTTTTCTTTGAAATTCTCACGTTTGAACTCTTGTGGAATTCAGGTGTATGCCTAGAAATTCTTCGAGGACTGGAGAACTGCTAGAAGGACTCTCAGACCCCGAGAAAATATTCAGGGCATTGAACCGTTCTAACAAGAGGATCCAACAATCACAACAACCACACCAGCTTGAAATTGACATGGGTGACATAGAGAACGTCAACGGAAATGCCGGGGATGCGCCAGCTGCCCCAAACGTTAGAGTAGTGGCACCTCTTGTGCCAGAAGCTGTGCTTTATGATTGGGCACAGCCTACAGCTGACAACCTGGCTACTGCCATAGCTGTGCCTCCAATTCAAGCGGAGAAATTCCAGATTACCAACAACATGCTGCATCTGCTGCAGAATAAGGGATTGTTCTCCGGATCACACATTGAAGACCCTCAGCAACACTTGAAAAATTTTCTGTCAATTTGTGTGACCCAAAGGCAGCCTAATGTGACCCCGGAAGCTATCAAGCTGTTACTGTTCCCATTCTCTGTGACTGGGGAAGCTCAGACTTGGTTGAATTCGCTCCCTATAAATTTCATTGTCACCTGGGAGGAATTAGTCAAGCAGTTCCTGAATAAGTTCTACCCGCCCAATAAGACTACAAGGCAGATTGATGAAATATTGTAGTACAAGCAGCAGCCAACTGAGACCTTGCAGGAAACTTGGGAAAGATTTAAAGGGATGCTAGTGAAGTGTCCTCACCATGGAATTCCAGACCAGATGCTCGGCCAGAGGTTCTACATGGGGTTAGCTGACAATCTAAAGGCCAATGTGGATGCTTCAGCTGGAGGTGCATTTTTGAGTAATATATTCACCGAATGCAAAGTCCTTCTTGACAAGATGTCCCAGAATTCGGGGTGGATGGCTAGAGGTAGAACACTGGCACCCATAGTGCATTCAGTTCCTCTTGACCCAAATAATTCGCATGCAGAGAACATAGCCACACTCATGGCTCAGATGAGTATACTGACAAAGAAGATTGATGAGATGCGTACAAAGCAGGTGTATATTGCTAACACAACAAATGGAGGACTATGGACACCCTATGTTAATCAGTCTTATGTGTGTTCATGGAGTGGAGAAGGTAAAAATCAAGGTGTAAGAGAAGATATGAATTATGTCAACAACTTTGGGGGTCAGAGACAAGGAGGACAGCAGTGGAGACCGACACCAAATCAGCAATACAAACCAAACATGCAACAGCGTGGAGGTATGCAACCCCAAGGCCAAATGGTGCCAGTACCTTATCAGAGACAACAGGGCTATCCACAGCAAAATCAGCAACAGTTGACATATCAGCCACCTCCTTACCAGCAAGATAATAACATGGTAGAAATCAGGGATATGCTTCAGCAACTCATTGGGACAAATGGTAAAATGCAGGAAAAGTTGGCAGTGCATGATTCAGCTATAAAGAACATTGAAACTCAGTTGGGCAGCTGTCTATGGCTTTAAACAATCGCCCCCAGGGAACATTGCCAGCGGACACAAACATTAATCCCAAGGAGCAGAACCCGAATCAGTTGATGGCAGTAAGTCTCCGGAATGGGAGAGACTTAGACAAAGAACAGGAAGTTGCACAAGCCAGCAAGGAGACTACGCCAGCCACTCCAGTTCCATTAGAGGTAGATGAACCAGCAGAACATACTGAAGTGGTGGTTGAACAGGGTCAGGATGAAAAGGGTAAGGCTAAGGTGAGTGAACAAGCTGCAGAACAGGTGGTACCTCTTGTACCACAGAACCCCAACAGAGAGAAGCCAGCAACCAGTGCACAAAGGGTGATACTTGCACCTTTCCTTCAGAGACTGGTAAAACAAAAGAAGGACGATCAATACAGGAAATTTATGGACATGCTGCATCAAATTCAGTTGAATATTCCTCTGATGGATGCCTTGAGGGAGATGCCAGGCTATGCGAAGACGATGAAGGACCTAATGTCACGAAAGTTTGATTTTCAGGACCTATCAACAGTAACTCTGACTCAGACATGCAGTGCGGTGGTGACAAGACCCATGGCTCAAAAGATGTCTGACCCAGGTAGCTTTACTATTCCATGCACTATTGGGAGTTATGCATTTGCAAAGGCATTATGTGACTTAGGAGCCAGCATAAATTTGATGCCTCTGGCTATATACACCAAACTGGGCATTGGCAAAGCTAGTTCGACTTCAATGTTGTTGCAACTGGCTAACCGCACGGTTAAAAGGCCAACAGGGATTCTTGATGATGTGTTGGTACAAGTGGGGAAGTTTGTGTTCCCTGCATACTTTGTTATTCTTGATTGTCAGGTAGATGAGGAGATACCTATCATTTTAGGGAGGCTATTCTTAGCCACTGGGAGAGCACTGATCGATTGCAAAACTGGGGAATTAAAAATGAGGCTGAACGATGAAGAAGTCATATTCAACGTTCAGCAATCCATGAGGAGACCCAGTGAATATGCTAATTGCTCCCTAGTGGAGGCAGTGGATGTAATCCTACACGAAGATGATATGACCCTGACTGCTAAAGATCCGTTGGAGGCCTGCCTAACAAATTTAGATGAGATGGATGGTGAAGGGTTAGCTGAGTGGGTCATGGCACTTGAAGGCCAAGGATTCTGGAAAAGGGAACCTCAGTTCGAGTCCCTTAAGTTAGAAAAAAGGGCTACACCTCCAGCAAAGCCATCAGTAGAGGAACCACCCAAGCTGGAGCTGAAACCGCTCCCAGCTCACCTCAGGTATGTTTTCTTAGGCCCTGATTCTACTTTGCCTGTCATTATATCATCCGGTGTGCTAGATGTGCAGGTAGAGCGGCTCCTACAGGTACTACAGGAATGTAAGACTGCCATTGGTTGGACCATGGCAGACATAAAGGGTATCAGCCCAGCCTTCTATATGCACAAGATTCTCTTGGAAGAAGGGCACAAACCTTTCAGAGAACATCAACGAAGGCTGAACCCGAATATGAAAGAGGTGGTGAAGAAGGAAGTGATCAAATGGTTAGATGCGGGAATCATCTTCCCCATCTCTGACAGCAATTGGGTCAGCCCTGTCCAATGTGTGCCGAAAAGGGGGGGGAATGGCGGTTGTACAAAATGAGAACAACGAGTTGATCTCGACTCGTACAGTCATGGGATGGCGGATTTGCATGGATTACCGAAAATTGAACACAACCACCCGGAAGGACCACTTCCCCCTACCATTCATTGACCAAATGTTGGACAGGTTGGCCGGGCAATCACACTTTTGTTTCTTGGATGGATATTCGGGATACAATCAGATCTCAATAGCCCCCGAAGACAAAGAGAAAACATCATTCACTTGTCTGTATGGCATCTTCGCCTTTCGGAGAATGCCCTTTGGTCTTTGCAACGCACCGACGACTTTTCAACGGTGCATGTTAGCCATTTTCACAGACATGGTGGAGGACATTATGGAGATTTTTATGGATGATTTCCCTGTGGTAGGGGATTCATTCGAGGACTGTCTTCACAACTTAAGAAGAGTGCTTAAAAGATGTGTGGAGACAAATTTAGTGCTGAACTGGGAGAAGTGCCATTTTATGGTACAAGAAGGGATAGTCCTGGGGCATCGAGTGTCCACTAAGGGAATTGAGGTTGACCATGCTAAGGTTGACGTGATTGAGAAGTTGCCACTGCCTACTTCTGTAAAGGCGGTGAGAAGTTTCCTTGGGCACGCCGGGTTCTACAGGCGATTCGTAAAATATTTTTCTAAGATTGCTAACCCATTATGTAAACTCCTTGAAAAGGATCACCCTTTTGTGTTTTCTAATGATTGCAGGTTGGCATTTGAGGAGTTGAAGAAGAGATGGGTGACTGCACCCATCATTGTTGCACCCAATTGGGAGCAACCATTTGAGCTCATGTGCGACGCAAGTGACTACGCCATAGGAACAGTCTTGGGGCATCGAATAGATAAGCCGATGCACCCGATTTACTATGCAAGCAGAACGCTAAGCGGTGCACAACTCAATTACACCGTGACGGAAAAGGAGATGTTGGCTGTCGTTTTTGCATTCAACAATGGCTCAAAAGTTATTGTGTACACTGACCATGCAACAATTAGGTATCTGATAGAAAAGAAGGAGTCAAAGCCACGCTTGATTCACTGGGTTCTTCTGTTACAAGAATTTGATCTGGAGATACGTGACAGAAAAGGGACAAAGAACCAAGTAGCTGACCACCTCTCAAGGTTGGAAGGAGCTGAAAAGAAGGTAGAGGTTGAGGATATAACAGAGACATTCCCGGAGGAACAATTACTAGCAATGACAATGGAGGAGGCACCGTGGTATGCTGACATTAATAATTATTTAGCAAGTGGTATTGTACCTTATGAACTCTCCTCAATTCAAAAGAAAAAGTTCTTTCGTGATTGTCGGTCTTACTATTGGGATGAACCTCTATTGTTTAAAATTTGTGTAGATAACATGATCCGGCGGTGTATCCCCGAGAAAGATCAAAATTCTGTTTTGCAGGCTTGCCATGCTTCATCATATGGTGGACATTTTGGAGGAATTCGGACAGCAGCTAAGGTGTTGGAGTCGGGCTTGTATTGGCCAACTCTGTTCAAGGATGCCCATGCTTGGGTCAAGGGTTGCGATAAGTGCCAGAGGACAGGCAACATATCTCGCAGACACGAGTTGCCAATGACCATAATTCAAGAGGTGGAGGTTTTTGACATGTGGAGGATCGACTTCATGGGGCCATTTGTCAGCCCGTATGGTAACAAGTACATATTGGTAGCAGTTGATTACGTCTCCAAGTGGGTCGAAGCAGTAGCTCTCCCGACTAATGATGCTAAAGGGGTAACAGGCTTTTTGAAGAAGAACATTTTCACACGTTTTGGCACCCCAAGAGCTATACTCAGTGATGGCGGAACCCATTTCTGCAATAGAGCATTCGCACGACTGTTGGAAAAGTATGGAGTTCGTCATAAGGTGACCACCCCATACCACCCACAGGAGAGCGGGCAAGTTGAAGTGTCCAACAGGGAGATTAAAAGTGTCCTTACTAAAATAGTGAATGCAACAAGGACTGATTGGGCAAGGAAGCTGGATGATGCATTGTGGGCGTACCGCACTGCCTTCAAAACTCCAATTGGTATGTCACCGTACAAGTTGGTGTTTGGAAAGGCATGCCACCTCCCGGTAGAGCTTGAGCACAAAGCACTTTGGGCATTGCGGCAGTTAAACTTGGACATGGAGACAGCAGGTACTAACAAAGTCACTGGGATACATGAGCTAGAGGAATTCAGGTTCCAGGCATTCGAGAGTGCTAGATTGTACAAAGAACGGATGAAACTGATGCATGACAAACACATCATGGACCAAAACTTCAAATCCGGAGAGCTAGTGTTATTACACAACTCCAGATTGGGATTGTTTCTGGGTAAGTCGAAGTCCCGATGGTCAGGACCCTTTAGAGTGGTGCAAATGTTCCCAAGTGGAGCTATTGAGATTGAATCAGAGAATGGGACGAATAAGTTTACAGTGAATGGTTAGAGGTTGAAACATTACCTTGGAATGGCAAATGAGAAAGGAGACAAAGAGATAATAATGTTGGAAGAGCCCCAGTACGTGAATGAGGAGTGATGCTCCAAGCCTGCATCGTGCCAAGACGTTAAATCAGGCGCTGCGTGGGAGGCAACCCACGATTGTTGTTGTTTCATTCTTGTATGTAACCTTGATAAAAAATAAAAAATAAAGTTTCCTTGCACCGCGACAGCGGCGCGACCGCGATGAGAGGTGAGCATTCTGCCTTAGGAACGTCAACCCACCGCGATCGCGGTGGGACCGCGGCTCGACCACGGTGAGACATTAGTACACTGCCTCACTTTTGTTAACCCACCATGACCGCGGTGAGACGCTTAAGTGCGTCGCCCAGGTAAGTTTTTCTATTTTTGTTCCATTTTTTTTCCTTATTCTTTATTTTTCTTTCTTCTTTGTTTTCTTCATCTTCTTTTTTTACCACCCCGTCCAATAATAATAATACACACCCCGATCACTCCCTCACTTCCCAAATCCCTCTCTCTCTCTAAACCTAACCAAGGCGCTCATCCTCCTCTACTTCTTCTTCTTCAATCATCCTACTTCTCCCATCTCCATTCCTCTCACTCCTCTTACATCAAGGTATGTACCCCCCCCCCCTCCCACCCCACCTTTTCTTTTGTATTTTGTTGTTTGTATGCTAGCTTAAGGTTTTGTAATTGTAGTTAATTTAGTAGATTTTGTTATTTTTCTTCTTTTTTCTTTGTAATTTAGTGTTTGTAGTCACTTGTGAAGGTTATGTTATAATGTGGTGGAGAGGTTATGTTTGTGGGTGTTGAACTAATTGTTGTGGGTGTAATGGTGTAGTACAACTTGTTGATTTGGGGAAAGATAGAGTATCCATATGGGTTGTATGTGTGAGGAATTATCTTGCCCACAAGGTGTTTGTGGAATTGCCCAATGAAGTTATAAGCTAATTGAATATGGCTTGTTGAAGTTTGAGTAAACCAGCCATATCTTCACCCATCTCAACACCCTCACTTGATAGGCGTTTCTCTGTTTGACAGGTAAATGCATCCATATAGGAAGCGACGCAACACCGGATCCTCTGTGTGGACCGGGAAGTCCTCGGATCTAGGAGTTAAACCGTGTGCGCCACGGTTTGATAGCACTAAGGTTTGGTCTCCCAAACCGCGGAGGATAGGTACAATGCAAAGGCGGCTAAGAAATTGTTACATGAGGTGCATATTGACCGGGAAGCCTTAGAGGTGGAATGCCCGAATATCTTTCATGATTGATCAGAGGTGTCAGCTGGACATCTTCTTTGAGGAACCGGAGAAGGCCAATGTTCAGTGGTAAGGGAATTTTATGCTAGCTGCCCGGAACATGAGAATGGGGTTGTCACTGTACGCAAATACCCGGGTAAATGCATCCATCTAGGCCATCCGCGGCTCCGCATATACCGCTCCAGTGTCTACGGGAAATATTGATTATCGGTCTTATGAGCATCAGATGCCTGTGGCAACTTCTTGAAACTCATCTGTTGTCGCAGGACAAGAATACATAATGCGATAAGGACCCCAATCACACTTTAACTCCAGTCTCTCAATTGGGAGGCTAATGCTGGCTCACAATTATCAAAGTCGGTTGTTGACCCTCCAGCAATACGACCACGATGTCAATCAACCACGACGGCAGCGATCTACTTGTTTCATGCCACAGGATTTGATGTGCCCGGCTCCTCATGACGAAGGATGTTCATTAGATCACCTAGAGTAACTCAAAGGCTTCTACTTCCCTTCTCTAGTCCACCAAGCTGTGTCGTGCTGCTAGAACCTCTGAAAACTTAGAGTTGATGGAAATTCCCAATGAAAGCCTCTTTGGCAACGAAAAATCAGAATTGGGAAGAGCCGGTGGTGCATGTTAGATGATTCGATGATGAATCTGATGAGTGATGATTGCTGACGCAGCTGGGGTCCCACCACCCCGAGATTGAAGATGGCGCGGCACATCACAGCCCCGCCGAATACCCGCCTGACAGACCCTAGAGCAGGAAATGGCTGGTCTCTCGCACTTCTGTCACAGATTGGGCACCAGAGTTGACACTCTGACCACTCAACAGCAAGTCAGAGAATAAGATTATGGGAATGGCTCGTCGAGCGCTAGGACGAGCATGTCACCTTCGATCCTGGCACCGTCTCTGATCAGGATTGATCTTCAGGGAAGCCCCCCTTCCTTAACTCGCTCTTTCTTTGTTTAACATGGGGACATGCGCATATTTTAAGTGTAGGGTGGGGATGGTTGTTATTTGTATGATGTGTTGTAAAATATTGTGTAACTTTGTATATTTGCTTTATTTTTGTTTGATTGGTATGGTAGGGTCATGTAATTAACTTCGACTTGGCCCAAAGACGGACACCTTTCGGCGAGTCTCTTGAAGGACATGATCGAACAAAAAAAAGTGAATATAAGGACTTCCTCTGATGACGGATAATTGAGATAGTCTTGAGGGAAGCTTAGTCTAGAGAAAATACAAAAGATTTTTTATTTTCTTATTTTTAGGTAGTGTATAACTCCCCCTTGGTTTTCTTGGCCCACGTTCTTTTCCCAAGGGTTTAGCTTGAACGCGGTGTAGGTAGTATTTGTTTATTGTTTTTTAGTTTTAGTTAGCATTATGGGCTACGAGCTGAAATAGAAAGAGAATCTCTTGCGTTAATACACCTGAACAACAATCGACACTAGAGTGTAAGCGCCTGGTCTCTCAATGGTTGACTCTTGCTTAAAAGTGCCTTAATGTTGTATGTTTTGTAGCTGACTTGAACACTCAAAAGAGAATGTCTTGATTAAATCAATCTGGAGTGAAGTCATATGCCATGTCTGTGTGTGAGCTATATGCTATTCTATGCTTTACATTTGATGCCTAGAACTTGCCCTGTGTGTTTGTAAGCGAAATAGTAGCTTCATTCGAGTCTTAGAAGTGATATAGGCATTTCTTTGTAAGCCAGATTATACGTAACTACCCCACCTGAATGTAATACATCGTAGTTAACCCCATTGAGCCCTATAAGCCTGTCTTTGGCAACCACATTGCGAACCTTACCCAATTGTTGAATAGCCTTCCGTTTGAACCCCTTTACCTCCCATGAGCACTTGAATGGCCTTGACATATGCAAAAGTTAAAGTGTGGGGTGGTGGTTTGGTTTTGAGTGGAGCCAATGAAATAGAGGAAAGGTGCAGTTTTGAAGAATAAAAGAAGAAGCGCCACGAAAAAAAATTGTGAATAAATGTAGTAGTTGATAAGTGGTAGCTTGATACAAATGCACCTAAAGGAATGGGGTGTTATAAAAAAATTGTGGGGAATGTCTGGTTGACATAAGAATGATATGGAATGTTAATGTGTTTTGTATTAAAAGTGCTTAGGGAGGTTAGTCACTATATCCAAATATATCCTACCCATCCCTTAGCCTACATTACAACCAAATAAAGTCCTAATTGATCTTAGACTGGATAGGCTCGATTAGTAGAGTATTACACTACGGGCAAGCCTATGGTGCATCTTTGTGGCATGTGAATGTTCTTTTGGAGAGTGAGCGAATTTTGTCCATCTGAGTTCCTAATTGTTTTTAATCATATTAATTGTGGAACTACTCTCTTGTGTGATGTGAGGGCATGTGATTCACAAAGGAAAGGTAAGTCTTGACTTCTATACAGAGTAGTTTGAGTAAGTGCGAATATTGCATGGTACGAGAGATTCGACTCCTGAGGCAAAGGTTGTTCACTACTAGGTGCAACTTTGGTAAATTGTTCAAGGTGTGATTCGTTAAGGGAAAAGCTTAGGGAAGGAACTTTGATAGAGTGTGGTGGATTGCTCGAGGACTAGCAATGATTTAAGTGTGGGGTGTTGATATTGGGCTATATAGATGATATTTACACCTTAATATTACCATGCTTTATTGTTGTTTTATAGGCGAATTGACAACAAAATGCTCTAATTGGTGTTCTTTTGCTTTGCAGGGAATAATCTAAGTGAGGAAGCACTACGGAGTGTTTTGGAGTCAATAATGTGAAGAAAATGCCCAATCAAGAAGCACCCGAGCATAAAGAAGCGAAAATGGACTGAGGTGAAATCCACCGCGACCGCGGTGGAACCGCGGCAGACAATTACGCGAGGCAGAATGTTCAGCCTTCACCGCGGTCACGCCGCGGTCTTGCCGTGGCCGCAGTGAACTGTTCAACTGCCAGAAAATTGGGGACCAAAGTGTAAATTCGGGAAAAACTTGTTTCAAACCCTTATAAACTTTAGAAGCTCGCCCAAGACACAATTAAGCTTGTTTTTAGACTACTTTGGAGGCAAGAACAAGTGTGAGAAGATCAACCAAACATTAGAGTTTTTATATCTCCTTTTAATTCTTGCAATTATACATTATGAACCACTTTGTATCTCCTTTTAATTCTATCTCCTTTTTCTATCTCCTTTTAATTCCAGGCTATTTCAAAGTTGATTTTAGTGGCATGTTAGCTTGGTGTCGCCTATTTTCACACATAAATTCTCAAGTATTTAAAGGATTGTGAGCATAATTTGAGTTTAAGGCCAAATCTGAAAGTTCATGAGTCTGATTTTAAAGCCTGCACTTGTCTCTCTCAGAAAAGTTTAAGGTCATATAGTTTTATTAAATGGGGATTCGAATTGGGATCCTTTGATCTTTTCTCATTATACAATTCATTTGGACTATCAGAACAGTGGTGTGCACAGGCGCCTAAAAATGCTTTGAATGTTCCTTGTTTCCCTTTCGTTTGATTAGTTTAAATGAATTGAATTGCAAAATATCAACTTCTTGTGTTGGTCTGTGGATTCGAACTAAGGACCTCCTCTCTTGCTGAGGTTGCTTGGTTTCGAGTTGGGCTCCTTTGGGCCCAGCCTAGATTGATGTTGGTTGTTGGCTCAAGAAGACTTTGCGTCTGTGAGTTGTTGGGCCTCGCGCTGGCCCAAATGTTAACTTTGAAACCATTCGCTTCTTTCTTATTTAAAATGAAGTCTCTTAATTTGAACCGTAGTATAATCCTTACCCATCAATGTGGAATAATTAAACATTCTCCAACTAGTGAAGCGAGCCTGTTAGATAAAACAAATATTTTATGGCCCTCGTATTAATTTCATAACCTAGATATTAAAAATGAGTAATATTCGTAAAAAAGCCTTTAGGGCCGTTTAAAACACAATTGTGATTGTGTATACGTCCGTGTAACACAATTACGATTTAAAAAAAAACAAAACCGGAGTATGCGTTCGCGCAACTTTGGCCAAACTCTCTTAATAATAATAAAGCGTTATTAATTGTGGACACGTTCGCGTGGCATGATTTTTGACGCGCCAAACAAATGGGTATACGTACGCGTAACCCGTTTTAAGATAATTTTCTTAATTAAAAGCGGTGAAAGAGGCAAAAGCACATAGGTTCTAAAATGAGTAATTAAACCTTTTTAATAAGCCAAGTATGATCAAAGCAACCGTGCTAGAACCACGGAACTCGGGAGTGCCTAACACTTTCTCCCGGGTTAATAGAATTCCTTACCCGGATTTCTGTGTTCGCAGACTGTAGTACAGAGTCAATCTTTTCCTCGATTCGGGATTTAAAACCGGTGACTTGGGACACCATTAATTATCCCAAGTGGCGACTCTGAATTTTTAATAAAATGAATCCCGTTTCGATTGTCACTTTAAGTTGGAAAAAACTCCCTTTATTATACCCTCTTCCGGGGGTGTAGTAAAAATGAAGGTGTGACAATCAGTATATTATCGCTGCAGCGTGCAGCCCGACCTAAAAGTATCCTCACAACACAGGCCCTCGGCCTTACTCAGTCAAAATCTCATAAGCCACTCGGGCAGCAGTAAAACATGATGCTCAGCTCAAAATATCTTTTAAAATATCATTTAAGGAGTTAAACAGAGTGAACATGGCTGAGTTATGAAAACCGTAAAATATAGCATGGCTGAGTACAAGTATAAAGTGTGAACAGTGAGGAAATGGCAGTAAAAATCCCCTAAGGGTCCAAATAGTTGGCATTCAGCCCAATTATGGCATTCGGCCCAAAACATGATAACATCAAACAATTTCCAATCAAATACGCAGTAAAACAGTCATTCGGGATGGACCAAGTCACAATCCCCAACAGTGCACGACCCCACGCTCGTCATCTAGCGTGTGCGTCACCTCAACATAGCCTAACGCTGTGTAATCCGGGGTTTCATACCGTCAGGACAATATTTAAAATCATTACTCACCTTAATCCGGCCCAAACTCTAGCTCGCGATGCCCTAGCCCCTCGAATCGGCCTCCCGGATGCTCCAAATCTATCCAAAATCAGAACATAACCATCAAAATATGCTAAAGGGACAAAGCCCACTCGAAAACAATCGAAAAATAATACAATTCCCAAAATTACCAAAACCCGACCCCCGGGCCCACGTCTCAGAATTCGATAAGTTTTACATCATTGGATCCCTTATCTCCCCACGAGTTCATACATATCAAAAGATCCAAAATCCGACCACAAATGGCCCCCTCAAAACCTCAAGTCTAGGTCTCCAATGCTAAGCCCTAGTTTCCCCAATTATAACCCTTAAATTCCATTAATTTCAGCCCTAATCCGTGAATTAATACAATAGGAACGAGTTTTTAGGTCCAAAATCCTTACCTCAATGAGTTCCCCTTGAAATCCTTCTTCAAATCACCTCAAAAGCTCCAAGAACCGACTAAAAATGGTAGGATAGTTCTAAAAATCGCGAAGGAAATAACTTATATGTTCTGGTCCAGGGATTTCGCACCTGCGACCAAATTCCCGCTTTTGTGGTACCACATTTGCGATCCTTGAACCGCTTCTGCGGTTTTCACTTAAGCCGCCCAACTCCGCATCTGCGATGCCTAGCCCGTACCTGCGCCATCGCGGGTGCGGTTCTTCTATCGCTTCTGCGGTCCTTGCCAACCTCACCATCTTCTGCTTCTGCGACTCCTATCTGCATCTGCGGGGGTCGCACCTGCCGCCTTCCAACCGCATCTGCGGTTAAGACAGTAGATTCCAACTTCAGCTACCTTTCCAAACTTCCATTCTTCCGACAACCATCCGAAAACACCCCGAGGCCACCGGGACCTCAACCAAAAGCACCAACAAGTCTTATACTACCATTCGAACTTATACCAACCTTCAAAACACCTCAAACAACATCAAAACCACCAAGACACATCGAATTCAAGCTTAAGGTTCTAAAATCTTCCGCATTCCGCTTTTGATCAAAAAGTATACCAAACCACGTCCGAATGACCTGAAATTTTGCACACGCATCCCAAAAGACACAACGGAGCTACTGCAACTTCCGGAATTCCATTCGACCCCTATATCAAAATCTCACCTATCAACCTGAAAACGCCAAAAACTCAATTTCACCAATTCAAGCCTAAATCTACTCCGGACCTCCAAAATACATTCCGATCACGCTCCTAAATCCCAAATCATCTCCCGAAGCTATCCGAACCATCGGAACTCACATCCGAGCCTTCTAACACATAGGTCAACATCCGGTTGACTTTTCCAACTTAAGCTTTCTTAAAAGAGACTAAGTGTCTCAAACCTTCTCAAAACCTTTCCGAACCCGAGCCAACCAACCCGATCATACATAAAACTGATAAAAAAAGCAATTAGAAGCAGAAATAGGGGAAACGGAGCGGTAACTCGTGAAACAACCAGCCTGGTCGTTACATCCTCCCCCTCTTAAACAAATGTTCGTCCTCGAACGAGTCAAGAAACATACCTGAAGCCTGAAATAGGCGAGGATATCTGCTCCGCATCTCCCGCTCGGTCTCCCAGGTAGCCTCCTCCATGGGCCAACCTCTCCACTGCACTTTCACTGAGGCTATATCCTTTGATCTCAACTTTCGAACCTGACGCTCCAAAATAGCTGCTGGCTCCCCATCATAGGTCAAATCACCATCTAACTGAACCGTGCTGAAATCCAGAACATGAGACGGGTCCCCAATATACTTCCGGAGCATAGAAACATGAAATACCGGGTGCACACTCGATAAGTTGGGTGGCAAGGCAAGCTCATAAGCCACCTCCCCAATCCTCCGAAGTACCTCAAAAGGCCCAATGAACCGAGGACTCAATTTACCCCTCTTCCCAAATCTCATAGCACTCTTCATGGGTGAAACCTTCAACATAACCTTCTCACCAACCATGTAGGACACATCCCGAACCTTCCTGTCAGCATAGCTCTTTTGCCTCGACTGCGTTGTACGAAGCCTCTCCTGAATCACCTTCACCTTGTCTAAAGCATCCTGCACCAAGTCTATACCCAATAGCCTGGCCTCGCCCGGTTCAAACCAACCAACTGGAGATCTGCACCGCCTCCCATACAAAGCCTCATATGGAGCCATCTGAATACTCGACTAGTAACTGTTGTTATAAGCAAACTCTGCGTTCGGTAGAAACTGATCCCATGACCCTCCAAAATCAATGACACAAGCGCGCAACATGTCCTCCAATATCTGAATAGTGCACTCGGACTGCCTGTCCGTCTGAGGGTGAAAAGTTGTGCTCAACTCAACCTGAGTACCCAACTCTCACTGTACAGACCTCCAAAACTGCGAAGTAAACTGAGTGCCCTATCTGAAATGATGGAAACTGGGACACCATGCAAATGAACAATCTCCAGGATATAGATCTCTGCCAACCGCTCTGAAGAATAAGTAGTACAGATAGGAATGAAGTGCGCGGACTTGATCAGCCAATCCACAATCACCCAAATAGCATCGAACTTCTTCAAAGTCCGTGGGAGCCCAACTACAAAGTCCATGGTGATCCGCTCCCACTTCCACTCTAGAATATCCATCCGCTGAAGCAAGCCACCCGGTCTCTGATGCTCATAATTCACCTGCTGACAATTGAGACACCGAGCTACAAATCCCACAATGTCTTTCTTCATTCTCCTCCACCAATAATGCTGTCTCAGATCCTGATACATCTTCGCGGCACCCAGATGAATGGAATACCGCGAGCTATGGGCCTCTTCCAGAATCAACTCCCGAAGCCCATCTACATTGGGCACACATATCCGGCCCTGCATCCTCAACACCCCATAGTCACCGAGAGTCACATCTCTGGCATTATCATGCTGAACTCTGTCCTTAAGGACAAGAAAATGAGAATCATCATACTGGCGCTTTCTAATGCGCTCATATAAGGAAGACCGAGATATCACACAAGCCAATGCCCTGCTGGGCTCCGAAATATCCAACCTCACGAACCGATTGGCCAAAGCCTGAACATCAACTGCGAGAGGTCTCTCCCCAACTGGAATATATGCCAAACTCCCCATACTCACCGCCTTTCGGCTCAAAGCATCGGCCACCACATTGGCCTTCCCCGGATGATACAAGATAGTAATGTCATAATCTTTTAGCAACTCCAACCACCTCCGCTACCTTAAATTGAGATCCTTTTGCTTGAACAAGTGTTGGAGGCTACGATGATCAGTAAACACCTCACACGACGCACCATACAAATAATGCCTCCAAATCTTCAACGCGTGAACAATGGCAGCCAACTCCAAAACATGAACAGGGTAGTTCTTCTCATGGGGCTTCAACTGACGAGAAGCATAAGCAATAACTCTACCCTCCTGCATCAAAACGCACCCAATACCAACTCTCGAAGCATCACAATACACAGTATAAGAACCTGAAGCTGATGGCAATACTAATACTGGAGCAGTGGTCAAGGCAGTCTTGAGCTTCTGAAAGCTCTCCTCACACTCGTCAGACCACTGCAATGAAACACCCTTCTGAGTCAACTTGGTCAAGGGCAAAGTAATAGACGAAAATCCCTGAACAAACCGGCGATAATAACCCGCCAAACCAAGAAAACTGCGAATCTCTGTGGCTAAGGACGGTCTGGGCCAACTCTGAACCGCCTCTACCTTCTTCGGGTCAACCTGAATACTATCACTGGACACCACGTGCCCCAAGAAAGCCACTGAACTGAGCCAAAACTCACATTTGGAGAACTTTACATAAAGCTTCTCCTCTCTCAATCTCTGTAACACCACTCTGAAATGCTCCGCGTGCTCCTCCTGACTACGCGAGTATTCCAGAATATCATCAATGAAGACTATGACAAACGATTTGAGATACGGCCGGAACACGCTGCTCATCAAATGCATGAACGCTGCTGGGGCATTGGTCAGCCCGAAAGACATCACCAAGAACTCATAATGACTATATCGGGTCCTGAAAGCTATCTTAAGAATATCTGAGTCCCTGATCTTCAACTGGTGATAACTTGAACGGAGATCAATCTTGGAAAACGCTCTCACTCCCTGAAGCTGGTCAAACAAATTATCGATACGAGGCAAAGGATACTTGTTCTTAATTGTTACTTTGTTCAACTGCCTATAATCAATGCACATTCTCATCGTGTCATCCTTCTTCTTCACAAAACGAATCGGCACACCCCAAGGTGGCACACTGGGACGAATGAACCCTCTATCAAGGAGCTCCTGAAGTTGTTCCTTTAACTCCTTCAACTCCGCTGGTGCCATACGATACGGAGAAACAGAAATGGGCTGAGTGCCCGGCACCAGATCAATACCAAAATCAATATCCCTGTCCGGTGGCATGCCCGGCAGGTCTGCAGGAAACACATCGGGGAAACCCTTCACAACTGGAACAGAATCAATACTGGGAGTCTCTGCACTGACATCCCTCACAAATGCTAAGTATGAGAGACAACCTTTCCCAACCATATGCTGGGCCTTCAAGAAAGAAATAACCCTGCTGGGAACATAATCGGTCGAACCTCGCCACTCAATCCGTGGCACACCAGACATAGCTAACGTCACTGTCTTGGCATGACAGTCCAGAATAGCCCAAGAAAGGAGATATCCAATCCATGCCTAAAATAACATTGAAGTCCACCATACATAACAACAATAGATCCACTCGGGTCTCCAGACCCCCAATAGACACAACGCACGACCGGTACACATGGTCTACCACAACTGTATCGCCCACCGGCGTAGAGACTTGAATAGAAGAAATGAGGGACTCGCAGGGCATATCCAAATAATGGGAAAAATAAGATGACACATAAGAGAAAGTAGAACCAGGGTCAAATAACACAGAAGCATCCCTGCGGCATACTGAGATAATACCTGTAATCACCGCATCTGAACCAATCGCATCAGGCCTAGATGGAAGTGCATAGAAGCGGGCCTGACAACCACCGGATCGACCTCCCCCTCTGGGCGACCCCTAGATGGTTGTCCTCCACCCCTAGCTGGCTGGGTGGGTGGTGAAGTGACTGGGGCTGAAGCTGATGGCTGACCCCTCTACTGAGATGAACCCCAAAGACGACGAGGACACTGCCTCCACATGTGACCCATCTCTCCACACTTATAGCAACTCCCGGTGCTGGAGACAGGGACTGAAGGGAACCCCTAGCACCGGAATGACTAGCAGACGCACCTGGCATGGAAGAATCCTGAACTGATAGAGCACGGGACGAACCCTGGGCTGGAAGTGCACTGAGTGAGGAATGACCCTGCTGAGAACCGTGAGAACCATGGCCCGATGATGCCCCATGATAACCTGGGCGAGCTGACTGAGCATGCCTGAACTGACGGCCTCTGCCATGCTGAAACCGGCCCCTCGAAGGAGCACCCCTATAACTACCATGACCTCGAGGCCTCTTGGCCTCCCTCTCCTCGCGCTCCTAGCGACGAACTGACTCAATCTTACGAGCGATATCCACAACCTCCTCAAACGTAGCACCTGACACTCTCTCCCTAGTCATGAGAACCCGAAGCTGGTATGTGAGGCCATCAACAAACCTCCTGATCCTCTCTCTCTCTGTAGCAACCAGCCAAATAGCATGTTGAGCTAACTCTGAGAACCTCATCTCGTACTGAGTAACAGTCATATCCCCCTGTCTCAACTACTCGAACTGCCTACGCAGCTCCTCCCTAGGGGACTGTGGAACATACTTCTCCAAAAATAGAGCGGAGAACTGCTGCCAAGTAAGAGGTGCCGAACCAACAGGCCTACGCCTCTCATATGCCTCCCACCAGGTGAATGCAGCTCCGGTAAAGTGAAAGGTTGTGAATACAACCCCGCTGGTCTCCAGAATACCCGCGGTGCGAAGAATCCTCTGACATCTATCCAAGAAACCTTGGGCATCCTCGCCCTCTGCACCACTGAAAGTAGGAGGCTGGAGTCTGCCAAACCTCTCCAATCTACGTTGCTCATCCTCTAGCATAACTAGAGCTACGTAACCCTGAGCAGCTGCCACCGACTGGGCTAGTGGTGCTTCCGGTGTCTGCAATCCCTGAACCACTTGATCGGGTGTGCGAGCGGCGGGAGTCTGAGAGCCTTCCCCCTGCCTGAGAAGTGGCTGCGGCAGTAGAAACCGCGACCGCCTGAGCAAGGCTCGTACATACTGTCAATATCTAGGCCAAGGTCTCCTGAAGACCTAGAATCATAATGGGCACAACTGGTGCCTGAGCTGGTGCTGCTGGAGCGTCCACAACTGGGACCTGATCCTGAATTGGGCGGCTGGTGGATCTGCAAGTGCTGCCCCAGCTGCTGTGCGGGCTACACCTCTGCCCCTACTATGGCCTCGACCGCGTCCTCGACCTCTAGTGGCTCCCGCTGGTGGTACTGGTGATCGACCATCCTGACCGGTCGCTCGTGTCCTCACCATCTGTGAGAGAATATAATAATAGAAGTTTAGTACTCGGATCAACAGATTCGCACGACAAGAATTTCAAGAATTTGAAGTTTCTCTAAAGGTTCTGCAGCCTCTCGAGGATAAATACAGATGTCTCCGTACCGATCCACGAGACTCTACTAAACCTGCTCATGACTCGTGAGACCTATGTAACCTAAGCTCTGATACCAACGTGTCACGACCCTAAACCCGGACCCGGTCGTGATGGCGCCTCTCGTGAAGACAAGGCCAGCCGACACACTTCCAATTCATTTTAAGCAATTAAAATAATAAACATTAAGTCATTAACCGAATAAAATCCCAAAATATGGTAACAAAACAGTTTGCGAAATAAATCACAGCCCGACATCGGGGTGTCACCAGTCATGAGCATCTAAAATAATACTAAAAGTCTGAAATTCTACTCCACTACTACATAACTGGAACAGAAGGAAATAAGATAGAGGGAGAATGCACTGGCTGCGAATCGCCGGGTAGCTACCTAGTGAATCTCCGGAAATCTGCTGGACAGCTCTCAACCCTCGCTAGCAGGACCTGTAGCGCTCGAACTTGCACACAGGGGTGCAGGGAGTAAAGTGAGTACTCCAACTCAGCGAGTAGTAACAATAAATGAAGACTGGACGATATAAAATCACGTTAAACACAATAATAAGCTATGAGAGGCAGGATAAAATCAGTAAACGCAATTAAACAGTGAAATCCCATAAAGTACCTTTTAAGCAGTTAAACAAATAAAGGAAATGCAGCTAGAAAAGGTAACCACATAAGAACCGCCGCTCGGGCACAATAACAACAGAATCAACCCATTGGGAAATATCACAGAACAATACCAGCCCCTCGGGCTATATCTCATATCACAATGGGTAACCGCACTCACTGGGGGTGTACAGACTCCGGGAGGGGCCCCTTACGGCCCAAGCGCAATATCAAGCCATCTCGTGGCATAATCACTGTCGCGCCCCCTTTTCCTCGCGAAATCGGTCTTATGACATTTGGAGGGACAACTCATTCCTTTTGAGAACTGGGTTTAAAGATTCACCACCTAATGATTAGGGTACATTAGGACACCAAAAGAATTCGATTTGAATAACCAAAGATAGGGTAAGGGCTTGAAATTATTCTAAGGGGAAGGTGTTAGGCACCCCTCAGAATCCACTAGTGTGGTTCCCGGCCAGACAATTATTGTGAATTTGGGTACAATTAACATATAAACAAATAAGGCTCAAATAAGAGGGGATTTCAGCACATAATGGTTTAAAAGTAAACAAGGTTTGTAAGAGCAATCAGAAGAGATGATTTTAAAAATAAAGATTTAAAATGCTAAGGAAAACAAATAAAGAAAGAAGGGAGAGGGGTCCTAGGTTTATTAATAATATGGATCACCCCACACAATGTCCGGTAAACACTCCTCAATGAGGGGCTACACGTGACATTATCGCGTGGTCGTCATATCCATATCTACCCATCCCACCCCGTTAAGGTATTTAAAGCACGGATTGGTATCGACTACTAAATGCATGCTATTACCCGTCCCAATCCTATTAGTCCCGGAGACACTTAGGACTACTAATCCTAAAAAGGGAAGGATATTAGGCTTATTTGGAGTTTCAAAGGTAAAATTCTAAGGCGACATACAAAACACGTACTGCATATTTGGGGAGACATATAAACATGTAAGGCTCAATTATACCTCCTTGCACAGAAAAAAAAAGGCACATACTAGCATGTCTTGCACGTACTGCTTGGGTCTTACTAGAATTAAATATGAAGGAGTCTAAAGGATTAGGGCAGATTGGTTTATTACATAATTCAGATAAGAAGCCCGAATCAGGACTGCCTGCTGGTTATAATAACTAACAGAAGCGGATTCAGTTTTTATTATTTCTCTAAGGTTTGCCTAAGTGCTCAGAGGTGGTGGTATGTATTATTACTGATTTTACGTCTAGCAATGGGTGAAGCGAATCAGATTCATTTAGAAACTCTTATAGGCATGTTTTCTGCACGTTGCTGATTTTATACATTTATAGACGTGGTTTCTAGATGCAGAACTTGTTTTAAAACATGGTATCTAAATGCAGAGATTGAACCTTATAGACATGGTTTCTAGATGCAGAACTTGTTTTAAAACTTATAAACATGGCATCTAAATGCAGAAACTGGACCTTATAGACATGGTTTCTAAATGCAGTTTGAATTATGCAGAATGGCATTGGAACAATCTTATAGGCATGATTTCTAGGCGGAGTTGAATGTGCAGAATTGTAACAATCCTATGGGCATGATTTCTATATATAGTTGAATATGCAGCATTAGAACAGTCCTACAGGCATGATTTCTACCCTTTGCATGCATAGTTACCCCAACCCTGTTTCACTAACCAACCCCGAGTATTCTTTACAAATTATTACAAACCAGAGACACAAATACATAAGAAAAATACAAAGAAAATAAGTACAACCCTAAAAGGCCTGATTCTTGACTTCCTTCCTGAGTTATGAGATAGACCAACTCAAAGACCATCGATCCAAAGCCTTTCTCCAATTTGAGTGTGTCAGAGTTCCCTAAGAGCCTCAATGGGACTCCGGGCAGTGCTCACACCCAAATTGTATTACCAGAAGGGACAAGTGCAGTGTGGAAGTGCCAGCCCTCAAGTATCCAAGTTCAGAGGGAGCTCAAAGGGTCCCAAGGCAAGGCTCACAAGAGGGGGCAGAACTTAAGTCTAAGAGAGAGTGCGAGTTAAGAAACAGAGTTTTACAGAATTAAGAAAAGCACAGAAGAGGGGAAGAGGGGCTGGGAAACAATTACAGGATTGAGGATTTCACACAAAGGGGTTCAGGGATTGGGGATTGCAAAGAGCCTATGTACTTAGGCATAAGCTAATTCTGGGCATACATAGCAATGGAGAGTGCTGTTATGCTTGTAAAATCAACAAGAATACACAACATATGATGGTGACATAGAGGTTATGATTCCAGGGGAATCAAGTTTGAGTCATAGACAGTAATACTTAATACTGTCATGCCTCACACAAACCATTAGCATCAAACACATTTAGGATGCATAGTAGGTGCAGAACAGGCAAAAGGAAATTGCAACATGCTAAAATAAGTACTGAATTAAACACAAGTAGTAGGAAGACAAGAGGGTAAAAGTATTAAGTAAACACATTGTTGTGATTGCTGAAAATCTTAATCAGGACATACCAGTTTCAAAGAGCAAAATACAGTAAAAGCAAGTAGCAGGGCTTGAGAGTAGGCCACAGTAGAAGTAACAAGAGAGAATACTTTTGAGTGTCAGTGTGAGTTCAGAAACTAATAGTGTTCGTGTCTTTGTTAATGGAAAAGCCGGGTATTTATAGTTTGAAAATAGGTAGAAAGTAAGGCTGGAAAATAATTATGGAACTGTGTATCAATTAAAAATCAATCAGTATCAAAGACTTCCTTTAATCAAGGAGTTAAAACCAAACGGTGTGGACAGAAAAAACTTTTAAGGAAAGAAATCAAGTAAGCATCTTGTGCAAAGTAGACAATTAGGGGTAAATACATAAGGGTTTAATTAAGGGAAGAATCTTTGAAAGACTCGGTTAACCAAATAAGGTAAGAAAACAAAGTAAAGCTGCAGAATATAGAGGCAATCAGTACATAGTAAATCAAGGAGTCAGGGATTCGAAATTACTGATTCATGAATAAACAAATAAACCAAGTCAGAAATAGGAGAATCGAAAGGCTAAGGAAAGCTTTCAAATCAACCCAAGAAACAGGGAAATCGGTAAACAAGGAAAGAATCAATCAAACTTACACGAGGAGGTCTGAAATCAGTCCACAATTAAGGGTTATTTTGAGAGGGAAATTTAGCCTATAAAGAGTGCATAAACATTAAGCATGCAAGGCTGAATCTATG